>NC_065443.1:256462398-256771418 GCF_917563875.1 Diabrotica virgifera virgifera
ATTTACCAGCAATTTTGTTGCTGGAACCGAATCTTATGATTGTATATACTAATTATAGGTATACAAAGTCCGCAGATATTGTGCTGCTTTTTTTATAAACAAAATGGCGCCCGAAAATCGTGTTTTTTCATTTTTTGCTCTATGACTCCAAACATTTTAAGTTTACACCAAAAGCACCCAAATAAAAATTCAACGTAATTAAATTCTATATAGATACGTGTTTTTCCCGATTTAATTTGACGAAAATTTTCCTCGGAAAATGCGTATTTTTCCAACAAAATCTTTAATTTTCAACTAAAATATTAGATAAGTAATTGTTTATCATTAATTAAATAACTTGGTAATATAAAATTGGTGAATTTTTATTTGGGTGTTTTTGGTGTGTAAAGTTAAAATCTTTAAAGTTATAGAGCAAAAACTGAAAAAACACGATTTTCGGTCCCCATTTTGTTTTTAAAAAAAGTAGCACACTATTTGCGGACTTTGCATACCTATATTATTAATACATACAATCATAAGATTCGATTCCAGCAATAAAATTGCTTGCAAATAACTTTTCCTTGTATTTTGCTAATTAGCCCAAAGTATAAGGAACCTGCCTCATTAACGATTAAAAGATATATTTTAGAATAAAACATGGCAAAAATTCTTATCGCTGATAGACGAAGGTCTTTTGAGTCTTGATTTATATAAAAAACTATAGAACGAAAGGTGCTTAGAATTAGTCAATTATCCATTTCCAGACTTACTTTCAACGCGCGTTTTTCACCCCCTACAGGGGGTGAATGTAAAAGTAACCCCCCAAGTAAAAGCAACCAACGGCACAAATTCAACTTTGAAGTGGAGGGTAAGCAAATTTTCATGCAATTCGGAGTTGACCCTGAAAATTATACTCCAAAATCGTGCAAGCCGTTTCCGAGATAATTGAGGGTTTCCATACATAAAACTCACTCTGTATGTATTTAATTATGTAATTTAAATGTCTTTTGACCCATTGTGTGGCTAGGTCCATCTACTGATGCATAAATGCTCTCACTGATGATATTCCAATTTAAAAAAATAATAATAAAAAATATGTACCGTTTTACATTGGAAGTGTTTACTTCAATCGTAAGCTTTAATTACTATGGTGTACAGCCGATTTTAGGGATTTCCCATTTAAATTTTAATTCTTTAATTAATTGGATTGCATTCGAGTTTCTAAAGGCATTGTCGATTTTATGTTTTTGGGTTTCCATTGAACATACTTTCTCACTAGCTATATCTCAAAAGATGGTGTTATTGCCTCAGATATAGTTCGTTAGAAGAACGATGTAGATGTTAATGTAGAATTCCTCGTTGGACATACAAATTTCTCGTGGTATTTGATATTATCTATTTTCATTAAGTGGCTACACCAGCGCGTCATCAATATTTCATTTTCGAAAGTTCTGCGAACTTTCAACATTGTGCCAACAGTGCTTCGGCAGTACGACAGTGACAATGACAGTGACACTATACTATCAAAACCAAGGCACATTATTGTGATAACAATAAACAATAATTATTATACTCATAGGCGCGGTAAATGTTGCCAAGTCAGTCAAGTGCGTTTTCTTGTTATAGACAATCGATTTTTAGTAATTATTCCAATGTGACACAAAATCTAGGCATGGGATCAAAAAGTTTATTTAAAGAAAAGGTATTTTCTTGTTCTTCTTAATGGCGGTACAGGCTCGTTTTTGTAATATTTTATTTAATTATAGAGTAATTTCCACATATTGACATATTTTTAAATTGGGCTCTATGCCGCCATTCTTGATGAAAAAAGAATATGTTTTGGACCGACGAAAGAATTTTTAATCACCATTTGTTTATCCTTAACCGTGTAAGCGCGTTTGTTGCTCTCAAGCAACGTTGACCTTAAACTGCTAAATTTCCATATAAGTCGAATTTTACCACAGTAGGACGGTGTGGTATGCAAGCGACAAACGTTCGTCTGTGATTTGAGCAAGTGCGCCACCTGTATTAAAATAGTTTAACTTAGGAAACATAATTTCGAGTGTGAGATTTCAACAGCAGTGTCGTAGTGCCGACGTTGATAGTTAAATATAAACAAATCGGTATCTAAAAACATGTATTTTGCTGTAATATTTTCAGACTACATTTAGGAAAGGTTTATTTATGATCAACAAGATAAAGTTACTTTCTATATTGAGAAGTTTTAGCAAAAACTTCAACCAAAAAGTATGTTGCTTAGAATCAACGTTGAGGCTAAGTGGTAATGGTAAAAACATTAATTTTCTTTTCATAAATATGGATATTTCTCTTCTTACGTGTTATTAAAAAATAACGAGCTACGTAGTTCTTGTTAGGGCAGATGTATTAGATACAGAAAGTATATCCGATGATGGGGACATCGAAAGTAAGCATTTTGATAAGTGTTTAGTTGCAGATTGGGGAGTTGAATATTAAGAAATGCAAATAGGTAGAACTAAATATATGCAGTTGTTAATAGAAGAATCTGATATTGAGCAGGAAGAAATAGCTTTGGAAGAGCCACAACCCAAGAAAATGAAAATACCTTATGAATATTATACGAATATTTTAAAAAAAGTTTAAAATGGACATAGCTGAATCTTTTTACCAAACAGGTAAAATAATAAAGAAGGCGGCCTTCACTGAACAAGATGATCGAAAAAATTCTAACTTCTACGGATAGTAGACCATATATGACATCACGTAGAAAAGACAACGAAAGGACATTGATTTATCTATAGACTAAAAGGAAGATGCCGCTTTTGCAAGAATGGCTACGCGAGTTTACAAGAGTTTACAAAGTTACAAGAACTTTGTAAGTATTAAAGTTCAAGTTTGCTCATTTCTGTAGTTTTTCTTACATCTTGTAAACCCTAAAAAATTACTTTTGTTAGTGGTGATCCCTCGTTTGCACAATACAAAAATTTTAACCCCAAACTCTTAGTGTTGCTTTGGAGCAACGTTTCCATTATACTACTAATGGATAATGTTACTTGAGAGCAACATTTTCAAACTCCACTTTTTATACAAAAATTGCATATACCAACCCGACTGATGCTTCATAGTCGCCTAAAAAAAAGCACACACACGAATTTTTTGAATTTTATTTTAATGAATTTAAAATGTGAGGGTTACAGGGTGTACGGATCTCCTCCGCTTCAGGTTTTGCTAATTGCCTTCGATGACAAAGACTGGTGTTCATAAATGATTGGTATAATAATTTATTTACTGTGTATCTGAAATACTGCAGTTACTACAGTATTTACTGATTACTTTATTATTAATAATTACTTTGTTTATTATTAATAAAATATATACTCACAGATTTTGTCTCTTCGAGGCACAATAAACTAAAAACACTACAACATTGTGACCGATCAAAGATCAAATTATAGCGTGAATGATTATTCGAGATCAGTACCGGACCCCAATCTTATCTTATGACTCACTTTTTCTATTTACAAAATTATAATAATTTATAAGCTTGGCTATCATTGGCAATACACAAATAATACAGTCATGAAGAGTACTTAGAATGAAAAGTAATTATGTGAGAATAATTAAAGATAAGCTAAATGATGATTTTAAACACACATTGCAGAAGCTACTTCAAAGATCACAGAATTCCAACATTACCTTCTTTATATATTTTAGAAACTGTTTGCTTAATTCGTAAACATCTACATGTTTTTCCAGAAAGACGTAGACATGACTATTCCACCAGAAATTCTACTTTTGACATCTATTTACCGATCCCGTCCAGTGAGTTAATAAAGAAATCTATATTATATTCTGCAAAAAACTATACAACCATCTCCCTCTACAACTTAAATCTGCAACATCTTTCCCCAAGTTCCGTAAAATGACTAAAGCCTATTTATCTGAAAGACCATATTATTCAATAGCAGAGTTTCTTAACCAATAACTAAGAAATTACAGTATTGTTATGTATAAGTAGAATCTTAATCTATATTTGAGTGTCATATGCAGCAGCATAACTTATTAAATTTCTTATTAAATTTTTTAAGGTAGATTACGCAATTTGCAATTTTTTTTTAATTTTGCAATAGATTGTTACTGATTTTTATTTGACTTTATTATGTTTTATTTATATTGACGATTTGTATAATTTTAGTAAATTGTATTTGTTATTGTTTTTATTTATGATTCTTGTAAGCTTTGTCTATAAAATTGTTAAATTTTTCATGACAATAAAGCATATTTCTATTCTATTCTATTCTAAAAACAAACACTCCTAAGGTCAAGTATGTATAAGAGCGTAGGCGCAAAATTCCCGGCCAATGCTTTTTAAATTCATTCATTTTTTTTCGAATCATGAGGAAACTAATAAGTACTTTTGAAAAATTTAAACGCATAATGAAAGTTTACGTTATTACCGAGGGCCGAAAGTCCCTGAAAACTTCTATAATGTTAATTTTAATAAGTTACAGGTGTGAAAAAGAAGAGAATATTGAGTGTGATTTTTAATTTCAAATATATCATTCCAATGAAAATTTTCCCTTTTCCGAGGGACTTTCGGACCCCGGTAATAACGTAATCTCTCATTCTGAGTTTAAATATTTCAAAATTATTTATTAGTTTTTTCAGGATTCGACAAAAAACTAATGCATGTAAAAAGCATTGGCCCGAAATTTTGACCTACCCTCTTAACAAGTAATATACAATTAATATAGAGAGGTTCAAAGTTATGGAATAAATACATTTTTTCGAGAATAGACCACAGATAAAAATCCCGAATATTATTATTTTTAAAATATTCGATAATTATTTTAAATGGAAATAGGGGTCGTGTGGTAGCTCATTTGAAAGGTTTTTCATTTCTGTATTCAGTAATATAAACAATAACAACATTATTTACACAGTCTGGCCCAAAAAATATTTTTTGAATTAAATTAATTAACGCAAGAAAAAGAATGTATGTATTTAATTTAACTCATAATACATTTTACTGCTGGCAGAAAATATAAAAAAAAATTATTTCAAAATTTAACATTATTCTTCTTCTTGTGCTCCTCCTGTCGGAGATTATAAATCATCAAGGTTCTCCTGACCTTTGTGTTGGGATACACAGCATCTCAGTAAACATCTTCTTAAGACAAACTCTTTAATAATTAAATGCCCGTGGTAAAAACAAATATGTTTGTCTCCTGTTATCCTGGCAGGGTCGCCATATGGTGGCTCCTGGCTTCTGAGCCACCTTAGATAATTAGGGGTTGGTTACCCCCGACCATAAGGGTTGATGTAGTAAATAACTCTCACAGTTAATACATTTATTTATACGTGGAGTATTTAACGGTAAGTAGCTGGTGGTATATTATTTGCTTAATGTGATGTTACTCGCTGGAATCTCAACTACTAATTGATTTATCTGTTCCCCGTGAAAGTATAATTAAAGGTCGATTGTTTTGTTTTATGTTTTGGTAAGCAAAAGTGAGAGTGATTCAAAACTGCTGACTGCTAACAAACCTACATTGATTATTATTGCAACTTGACCTTGTATCAAATACTAGCATGTATCGATGTGGTAATCTAGGTTAATCGTATTTATTAAAAACAAACATATTTGTTTTTACCACGGGCATTTAATTATTAAAGAGTTTGTCTTAAGAAGATGTTTAGTGAGATGCTGTGTATCCCAACACACCTTGTTTACAGCTGATCTAAAGAGTTCATTAGTGGTGCAGCCACTCTCTCAAATTTCGCAATCATGACATTCTTCTACGGTCTGTATTCCGTTTTGCTTCTATTTTCCTTGTATTATATTTTGAAGAAATGCGTATTTATTTATGTCCTCTCATCAGGTGACCAAAATATTCGAGTTTTTTCATATCCTTCTTCTTCTTTACGTGTCATCTCCGCGACGAAGGTTGGCAAGAATCATCGCTATTCTCACTTTTGATACTACAGCCCGAAATGGTTCAGTTGAGCTGCATCCAAACCATTCTCTGAGATTTCTCACCCAGGACATTTTCCTCCTACCTGAATCTTTCCTTGGATAATTAATTTTAGGAGTTCATATCTGTCACCAAGTGTTATATGACCCAAGTACAGTGGAACCCCGATAAGTCGGCCCCCGATAACCCGGAACTCCGGCTAACCCGGACCGATTTTTATCAGACAAACATTTCAACAATAAAAATGTATTCATTCATTCATAATGCATTCATTTGGTGACGTCAATATACGAACGAAACGATTGATGAATCCGACATTACTGAAAATATCAGGGTGCAGATGGGACCCTGTCGCGCAATTCGCAGCAAATAAAATAGTCCTATGTTTTTGGCTTCATTTTATTTCGGTTATACATACGCATTTTCAAGGTTCACGAGGTTTTGTACCAACTCATATAATATAATATTTGAGAGATAATGGAACCGGATTGAACTACATATACCATAGTAAAAATGATTCATGGTAAATACACCACATTCATTGTCGAAAACAACAGGCATCTGTATTATCCTTTATTTTTTGAAACTGTCTGTGTTAGCATTGTTTAGAAAAGACTATTAAAATTCTTTTTTTAACAATGGGCTTAGTCATCACTGTTATTAAATAACATAACATCAGAGACGGTATTGTGTGTAGTAAAGTCGTATTATTGTTCGCTTCCGTTTTGTAATCGTTCGTAAATTTATTCAGATTTTGTGTTTGCGTGTCTTTTGTCTATAAGGGCAACAAAACGTAAAAATGTTGTAGTGACAATGGAAAAGAAACTAGAAGCATTAAGTAGAATTGATAAAGGTGAATCTTGCAGCATTATATTATGGTGTCGGTACATCTACAGTATCGGATTGGAAGAAAAATAGAACTAAAATCGAAGAATTTTTTTTTTTTAAATGATAACAAAAGACCGTTTAATCGGTGCAAAGCTAATAAAGCTAAGAATGAGACTTTTGACGACGCTTTGTATGTGTGGTTTTGTGTGGAATGCGAACGTGGTTTACCAGTGTATGTGTGACAATTATAACGGAATTTATCTGTAAGCATACCATATTTTATTAATTTTTACCATTTTCTCCGGCTAACCCGGATTTTCGATAACCCGGATCGGCCGCGGTCCCAATTAATCCGAGTTAACGGGGTTCCACTGTATTGAAGTTTTCTTAGTTTGATGGAATCCAGTATCTCCCTGCTGTTCTGTATTCGCCTTAGTACTTCCTCATTGGTTATTCTGTCTGTCCAGGAGATTCTCAGCATTCTTAGATACGTCTACATCTCAAATGCTTCCAATCTATTGAGGCATTGTTTATTGAGAGTTCATGTCTCCACACCATACAAAAGAACAGAAAATACATAACACTTTAATACTCGCTTTCTAAGATTTAGGCTGAGGTCTCTACTACATAATATCTGTTTCATATTAGTGAATGCACTTCTAGCCTTTTCTATTCTAATTCGGATTTCTTTGGTATAATCGTTTGCTTCACTAATTTTTGTCCCTAAATAGTTATAATTCTGAACTAGTTCTCTCGTCTTATTATTTACGTGTAGATGTATGTTTCTAATATTTTTCTTTGATATAACCATGAATTTCGTTTTCTTTATGTTTAGTAACAGACCAAATTCTTTACTCGTTGCAACAACTTTATCTAAAATTCTTTGTAGATCTGTAATAGTTTCTGCTATTAGTATTGTGTCATCGGCGTATCTAATTTCACATATGGGTCGGCCATTTATTTGTATGCCTGCTACTTCATCGTCTAATGCTTTTTTGACTTTTGATTTTTATTTTATTGGTGTTTAAATTATTTATTCTTATGACAGCTTCTTGTTCATAATACAGATTATTTATTATTCTTATATCCCGTGTGTCACTATTCTTGGTTCTCAGTAATTTATTAACGGATTATGTTTCACCGTATCGAATGCCTTGTTATAATCTAGGAAGCAGACATAGATGTCCTGGTTTACATCTAAACATCTCTGTATTAGCACATTTACTGCAAATAATGCTTATCTTAGTCTAAGATACGTTATAAGGTCGATTTCACCGATCTGTTTAATGGATAAAAATTATTGGATATGTAATTTAGCATGTTAACAGTTACAAAATACAAGGGTTGCCCGATCTAATCTTGTTCTAACTATAATTAATTAATATTTAAAAAATTACATTTTTTTTTATAAATTAAAAAAAGTTGATCTGGGCAGATATTATTTCAGATTTTTTAGGTCATTCTAAACAAAAAAAGTCTTTTGTAATTTTTCTCTGAAGTTGATCGTTTTCTAGTTATAAACAATTTAAAACTGAAAAAAGAACGAAATATGATGATTTTCCAGGCTCAAAAACGTAAGTATAAAATATCATTTTTGAAATTATGAAGTACCTAAATTCAAGTTTAAACCTTATTATATCAGTTCTTCATAAATCTTTTGGACTTATTTCATTCTGAAACATTGTTTTTTAGTTGTTAATGCCCGTCTCCCCATAAGAAACCTTCCTCATTAATAATTAAACAAATATGTTTTAGGACAGCGATTCTCAATCTGTGGTACATGTACACTTCGCGTCATATAAAACTGGTACACTTTTTTTTCCCAATGTAAACCTGTGTTCAGACTGACAATTATTGTTCGTGAATCACGTCGTTGTTGCCATCACAGATAACGGAATTGCACTAAATCTAAATACAAAAAAATATCGTTTACAATGTATATTTCGAATTGTAATACATATATTTAAATTCCACACTTGTTCACTGTAAAAGTTATTCATTTTGTATTAATTTCAAATTAAATTTTTAATTTTTCCAGTGTGTTTTATTTATTCTACACAACTTAATGCAATTTTGTCATACAATTTACGAGAAACCAATCACACCTCTCGATTTGACGTTAAACATAATAATTTAAAGTCGTGTCAAGATTTATTATCTATCAATATTTTTGAATTGAAATATTTTCATAAATTATAATGAAACACGAATCAATGTATGGATACTTAATTGAGATGACGGAAAATTACAATTGTTTTAATTTTTAGTACCACTGGTGGTACATTTCATTACTTGCGGTGGTAGGGTAGCAGCACAATTTTTGGCCACTTCACCGTTAGTGGCCACCTAAACCAATAATCTAATATAATAAGGTCCGAGTTTACCGCCTTTACGGAAATCGGAAGAATTTCGACTATGTTCGTTCTAACACGATGGCTCTACAATTTGCGACTTATTCTGATTTACAGGTTAGTTTCTACTTATTCTTGAAGTAGGTGACACTGTGTATTAGACCTTCTGTTAACGATATACGTAAGAAAACAGGTAAGTTTATTTAAGCTGTATTTAAGCCAAATATTAAAATTTTGTGATCAACGTATGATTTTAAGTTTTGGGTATGATTTCTATACGATTTCATCTGTTTTTAAACTCCTTATTTTATCTCGATACATTATTAAATTGGGTGGCCACAAATGGAACACTTATTTTTGTATTCACACCATTAATGGCCATTTGCTGGCTACTATTAGAACACTTCTGACCTATTTGTGGCCACAGCAACTGTTTAATAGTGGCTACTAATGGAACAGTTAAATCCAATTTTGGTCATATGACATAATTTACTGACTACTTTAAAAACACGCGTGTTCCCATAGTAGCCAGTTATACTCTACAGGGTGTTTTACTCGCAACGGACCGTTCGTTAACAAAATGATTTAAAAATATTTTGTAATAATCAAGGTATCCCAAAATGGGGTTGTAAAACAAAAATATAATTTTTTTATGGAGAACCCTGGAGTATGCATTTACTATACATTGACATTTATTTAAAACAAATAAGAAACCATACCGTTACCGGTAAAACATCATGTACATAAAAATATAACTAATAATTTATTTATAAATGTTTGTTATTATTACAGATAATGGCACGGAGTAAAAAGAAAATTGAAATCAAGAAAAAAAATAATAATGTACGACAACGACCAAAACGAACATTTTTTCAATACGAACCTCAGCAAGTAAAGAATGCATTGGAAGCTATTCGAGGTGGAATGAAAGTAAGTACAGCATGTAATTTGTATGAAGTACCCCGTTCCACAATACGCAATAAGTTAAGTGGAAGAGCTCCAGAAACATCAGGCAAAGTCGGAAGAAGTCCAGTTTTAGGGAAGATCATAGAAGATCGGCTGGTACACTGGATCAAAACTACAGCTAAAATGGGTTTTCCTATTTGTCGAGAAGGCCTTTATTTTTCAATAAAAAAATTGGTAGAAGACAGTCAACTAAAAACCCCTTTTAAATCAAATACTCCTGGGAGGAAGTGGTTTCATCTATTTATGCGTAGATTTCCAGAACTCTCATTAAGGCAGTCTGAATACATAAATAGAGCCAGATCATTAATTACTGAAGAAAAAATCCGAAACTGGTTCAAAGAAACTTTGGATTTACTTGGAGATGATAAGCATGTTTTGGATGATCCGGCAAGAATCTGTAATATGGATGAGACGTCTTTCTATTTATGTCCAAAAGGCGGTTTAATTTTAGCGGAGAAAGGTCTTCCAGTTTACAATACTTCATCCTGCTCGGACAAAGAAAATATAACCACTTTAATAACAGCAAATGCTTTAGGGAAAATGGCACCACCCCTTACACTTTTTAAATATGATCGGCTTCCTGAGAAGATCTGCAAAAATATTCCAAGAGACTGGGGAGTTGGAAAATCACCCAAAGGATGGATGACATCAAAGTGTTTTTACGAATACTTTTCAAATGTGTTTATTCCTTTTATTCACGAAAGTAATATTGCGTTGCCGATTATAGTTTTTTTGGACGGACATTCCTCGCATTTAAGTTTGCCTTTAAGTCGATTGTGCATTGAGAATAAAATTATAGTTGTGTGTTTACATCCAAATACGACACACATCCTTCAGCCGTTGGATGTCAGTTTCTTTTTTCCGTTAAAAAGTAAGTGGAAAACTGAAGTAAAAATGTACAGATTTCACAACGGCAGAGATGTCAAAAAACATGACATTCCACAACTCCTTCAAAAAATTATGGATGAAACTGATTTTACTAAATCTCTACAAAATGGGTTTAAAACATGTGGACTTTTTCCGTTTTCTGCTAATAACGTAGATTATTCTAAAATCACATTAAAGAAAGAACCCATAGTAGTCTCTAGCAAAACGAAAACTTGTCTGACACATTTAAAATATTTGGAGTCTAAAATTCATCCCGACGTTTTAAAACAATTCAAACAGTCCAAATACAATGCTTTTGATGAATCATTGTACAATAGATGGGTACAGTTTAAAAACGAAGAAGATTTATTACATGACCCTATTGAGAGTGTCAGCAAATTGTCGGCTGAGGAAATTCCTAACCATTATATGGTAGACAATTCCATTGTAATTGAAGTGGAAGATAATAATGTACTAACATCAACTCCAACAGTCTCTAATATTGTAGAATTTGACTTTCCAGAGTATAATAATCCTTCCTTTAAAGAAAGCAGTTTCATAGACAATGCTACAGAAATGTTAATAGATAAAGAGTTAGCAAAAAATTCTGATGTGGTTATGGACAATGAATCGATGGATCTATTGGAAAATAGCAGTGTTATTAATAAATTGACGGACTCGCCTATACCTTCAAATGTTGACTTAATGACTTTATCTGTTGGTACTAACATTGTCTATACTCCGAAAAGAAGGCCTGTAGACCTATTAAGTAACATTCTAATTTATCCCAGTGACGAAAACATTTCCAAGAAAACCAGAAAGCGTGAAATCTTACCTTCTGTGCTAACATGTAATACATGGTTGGAACTTGCGGTGGCTAAAGAAAAAGAAAAAGAACTTGAAATGGAAAAAAAAGAAAAAAAGAAGCAAGACAAAGAGGCGAAAAGAGCCTGTAAAGAAGAGAATCTAAAAAAAACTTCTAGGAAAAATGGAATTAAGATAAAATCTAAAGAGACTAAAAAAAACGAACTAATAAACAAAACAGTTTCCGTGAGTAATGTAAAGGCCCCTGAAGAAGTAAAACAAGTAATTGGAAACGGGTTAGAAAAGACCAATCTCACACAAGAATCAGGGGAGGAACCTGTCTGTGAGGAGGCCAAAAATATACAGAATGTAGTTGAAGAGAACCCTCTTGACATATGTACTGCGGAAAAAGTATCTACATACGTAATTGTACAGTACGAAAGTAAGTTTTTCCCAGGAATAATTACTGACGAAAAAAATGGCAAGGTTTTAATCAGCACAATGGAAAACTATGGGAATGATTGGAAGTGGCCACAAAAAAAGGATGAAATTTGGTATGAAAAGGATGAGGTAATGGAAGAAAATGTAAAAATTTAAAAAATGTAAAAATGTAAAGGATGAGGTAATAAAAATTTCTAAAACTTTTTGAAAAATTTCATTTTTTCAAAATAACATAAAAAGTATTAGTGATAAGAAAAATCTTAAATAGTAAAAAAATGTAGGTTTTGCTATTATAAATATGCTAGTTTCATTTTGTTTCTCCGTAAGACAAAAATTGGTTAAGATATGGCTGTTCAAAATTTGCATACACTCGTAATTAGTGACCCATTCAAGCTTTCTCAATTATAACCCTTTCAAAAATAAACCCTTTAAACCAGTGAGACTGATAGATCATATAAAAAATAGATAGGTAAGTAAATTGTTTGTAAAGCGGTAGCGATTAATTTCATTTGGGGAGCTAAACACGGCGAGATTTTCATGATTTTTTACAAAAAAAAGAGGGCCAACTTTATTTTGAGCGTAACTCGCTTATTTTTAATGGTAAAACTTTTGTTAACAAATTAAACAACGCTTTTTATAAACACTTTAAAAAAGTTTAAATGGGTTTTTCCCGAAAAATGCTTAATTTTTCGGTGATTTCACCTTAAATGATTCGATTTGGAATTAGACGAATAAGACCGTATTTTTCATGAGCTACAACTTTGTTTCTATTTGATTGATAGACTTTACTGATACACCATTTTTTTTGGGTTTTTTATAAGATACACTTTTGCTGAGGATATTTTTTTCGATAAAATATTTACTTTTTGAGTTATTTGCGAAAAACCGTCTGAAAACGTAGTATTTTTGTCGAAAAATCAACATTTTCAATGGCAAATAACTCGAAAAGTACTGACTTACGTAAAAAACTCTATAGCACAAAAGTTGCTTAAAATCAGTCAATTTATACATTTCCGGTCTTATCTTGAACGTATGTTTTTTCATCCCCGAGAAGGGGTGACTGTCACCCCCCAAGGTAAAAGCAACCAACGGCACAATTTCAACTTTGAAGTGAAGGGTAAGTAGAACCTAAATCCAAATTTTCATGCAATTCGTAGTTGCCCCTGAAAATTACACGGTATCGCCCAATTTCCTGTTCATTTACTGGGCTAATTCTCATGATTTGGGATTTACAATGTAGGTATATGTTACCGGCCAAACCCGATTTCAGTTTAAACTAGTTTGTCCTACGCTCGTAGGCCAAACTAGTTTATCCTGATATAATAAAGACTCACACTTCAGGATAAACTAGTACGGCCTAGTCTAAGCCAATTTAACCTAGTCGAAAGTAATTTAGCGAACATGTAAGGACTTTTACATGCGGGGAATTCCCAAATCACGTCCCAACAGGGATGGCAAAAAAAATTATACATCGATATATTGTATCATATCGTCACTCTCATTAGCAAAACTCGTAACTCCAAAACGACAAATTGTTCAGGAGGCGCAAAAATTTGAATATTGAATAAATTTTGCGATTCTGTCAAAACTAATTGAATATTTTAAAATAAAATAGTTTACCTGATTGTGGAGAATCATTTTTAAAATTTTCAAAAATTTGGTCAAAAGACAGATAAATTAATTTACAAACATATGGAGCATAATATTCACAAATTGAGTAAAAATGGAGTTACGAGTTTTGCTAATTAGGGTGACGATATGATACATCGAATGAAGATATTGATATATGCTATAAATCAATATATTCTTGTATAATTAAATAATATAAAAAATAATAAATAAAAGGATGAGGTTTTCAAAAAATTAAAAGAAAAGATACATTTACGAATAAAATGAAGTACGAATTAATATTGTTTTCGCCAATTTTAAAAAAATGTGAAAACGTTGAATTATCCACGTCTGTCTGTCTGTCCGTGAAATCAACTCCTCCGTCATTATACCAGGTAGAATGACAAATGAGGTATCAACTGAAAGCTTATAATCCAAGGATGGTACTAAAAGTGAGAAATTTGACCTAGGCTGTCTGTCCGTCCGACCGGGAATATAACTCAATATTATTGTTTGTTTGTTAATTTTAATAAAAATGATTATTTTTCCAAGAACAAAGTATTTTATTCAATTTATTATTTATATTAAGCCGTACCAGTTCGCTGAATTACATTCTTCTTCCTGGCTTTTTCCCATTATGAATTTGCCGTTTTCGTCTTACATAGCACTCTATTCTCCCAGTTGCCATTTCTGATTCTGAGGTCTCTATCTATCATAGCATTTCCTATGTGAGTTTTCCAACTCACAGCAAGTCTTCCTCTCCGTCTTCCTCCCAGCGGGTCCCAGTCTCGTAATCTTTTCGGTTACCTCTGCTCCGGCATTCTTTGTACATGTCCGTACCATTTCAGTGCCCTACTTTTACTACCACAACTTTTTTGTAATTGAGCTTCTTCTCTACGTGCTATCTCCGCGACGAAGGTTGGCAATCATCATTGCTATTCTCACTTTTGTCACTACAGCCCGAAAGAGTTCAGTTGAGCTGCATCCAAATCATTTTCTGAGATTTCAGAACAGGACATTTTTCTCCTAACTATGCTGCGCCTTCCTTGAATCTTTCCCTGCATAATTAATTTTAGGAGTTCATATCTGTCACCACGTGTTATATGACCCAAGTATTGAAGTTTTCGTATTTTGATGGAATCCAGTATCTCCCATCTGTTCTGTATTCTCCTTAGTGCTTCCTCATTGGTTATTCTGTCTGTCCAGGAGATTCTCAGCATTCTTTGATACGTCCACGTCTCAAATGCTTCCAATCTATTGAGGCATTTTTATTGAGAGTCCATGTCTCCACACCATACAAAAGAACAGAAAATACATAACATTTTAGTACTCGCTTTCTAAGATTTAGTCTGAGGTCTCTACTACATACTATTTGTTTCATATTAGTGAATGCACTTCTAGCCTTTTCTATTCTAATTCTAATTTCTTTGGTATAATCGTTTGTTTCACTAATGTTTGTCCCTAAATAGTAATAATTCTGAACTAGTTCTATCGTTTTATTATTTACGTGTAGATTAATGTTTCTAATATTTTTCTTTGATATGACCATGAATTTCGTTTTCTTTATGTTTAGTGAAAGACCAAATTCTTCGCTCGTTGCAACAACCTTATCTAAAATTCTTTGTAGATCTGTAATAGTTTCTGCTATTAGTATTGTGTCATCGGCGTATCTAATTTCACATATGGGTAGGCCATTTATTTTATTTTTTTTATCATTCTACTTCCATTCTGTTTTATATTTCCTCTGTTCTTATTCTATCTTACCTGGTAATTTGTAGACACCTTCTCATAAACTAAAATTCAACTGTTCGTATTCGATTTCGTATTATTGTTGTCACTGGCCATTCTTCCGCTCTTGTAGGGTAATATTCAGCAATATGGCCTGAAAAATCCTTTTTTGTTTTCCTTAGTTAAAGTCTTCCATATCACTCCATGGAGTTCTTTCGTGGCTTGTTTTCCCCGTACTATTTTCATTTCTATATCTTTTATACAAGTTTCATCTCGGTTTATCATTTACCCTAAATACCTAAAAGTCTAACAACTCTTAAAAATGTCTTCTAGACTTACATCTAAATCAGCAACCAATCCGCAATCAATTACTTTCGACTAGATTAAGTTGGTTTAGACTAGGCTAAACTAATTTATCCTGATATAAAAACATACACTTTAGGATTAACTAGTTTGGCCTAAAGTGTGTGTATTTATATCAGGATTATTGAACGTTGTTCATCTCTCTCTTAAGCCGGTTTTCTTGTGAAGGGGTTGTAGCTCAATAATCGAAATGCGCATGATTTAGGAGTTTATTCTGAGAATATACAAGGTATAGGAATTATGTCAGCGATACGATATATTTAAATTTTTTCAGCATGTTTTTGTTAAGTAAAATCAATTAAAGGGTTGTTTGGGGGTGAAGGGGATGAGGTCATCATTTTAAGAGCTCATGAATAGCTCGTAATTCTGCCGCAAAAATCGATTCAATATCCCTATTTTTAAGAATGCTGCCCCCCCCCCCCCACTAAAATATTAAATTCCTGGTCAGTGTAACGAGCTCAAAATTTTTATTTTGCGGAATATTAAAGCTCATAAATAGCTCATAAATCAGCGCTATTTGTTTTTTAATTTTTGCAAGTGGGGGGCAACAGGGGTATGCAAATGTAAAGCTGCTGGAAATATTTATAATTCCAAATGTCACAGCAGCTTGTCTGATTTTAACAAAGATTAAAATTTTTATTTCTGCAGTATTTGTAGTTTGTTTTACTTTCCTTACTTTTGTAAAATGCGTTTTTTTCTTAAATTGGAATAAGGTAGGTTCGCCAAATAAAGCCCGGTTCCTAATAAAGCCCACTCGCCCTTAATCCTCAGGATGGACAAATAATGGCAGTATGCTGCAATGTACAGACGCAGTAGAGGCATCTAGGTGCAAATTGTTACACTAAGTTGAGCAGCGACGCGAACTGTCGCTTTTATATGATCATTCGTTTACAGTGGTCAATGGGTAAATATTCAATCTAATATTGAGGTTAGTATGCTTTTGTAATTCAATACGATTATGAGTGCGATTTTTTTTATTCTGCATGACATTTGTGTACTTATTAGTTGTACTTTCATAGTACCTGAATTACCTTATGTTTATTAAAACGTAAATAATGGTAATGTCTAAAAAAGTTTGATCACCTACAGTATTCCTAATAAGGCCCGGGTGGGCCTTATTAAGACTACGGGTGAGTCTTGTTAAGACCACTACAATAACACGTTTTATAAGTTTTTAACTTTGTTTCAGAAAGAATACTAAAAAGCTTAAGATGCCTAGAGCTTTATGGACTGAAAAACAAATGGCTTTGGCCTTGCAAGCAGTTAAAAATGGGATGTCAGTAAGAACAGCCGCCATAGAATTTAATATTGCCCGTCGAACACTTAGGAATCATTTGCTTAGTGGACAAGCGGAAAAGAAACTTGGGCGCCCTTCATGTTTAACCCCCCAACAAGAATCTGAGTTGTGTGGAAGGATTTTTAGGCTAGCTGACGTTGGAATGCCTCTGACATCAACAGTGATAAGACGTTCTGTCCATGAATATTGCCAAAGAAATGGCATATCTGCACCTTTTATCGATAAAAACTTAGCTGGTCGAAAATGGCTCAAACTTTGTTTAAATCGACATCCCGAAATAGTTAAAAGAAAATCTCAATTCATGAATCCAGCTAGAGCCGCCAAATTAAACAGATTCATAGTCAATGACTATTTTGAAAAGCTACGCGAAGTTATGTTGAAGTTTGATATCCTGCAAAGCCCTCAACGCATTTTTAATATTGATGAGAAAGGTTGCCGCCTAAACCTTCATAAATCACAACAGGTATATGCTCGTAAAGGTGTCAAACGAGTTCATTTGATTTCGCAAGAGCACGCTGAGAATGTGTCAATCGTCGGTTGTGGAAATTCTATAGGACAAATAGTTCCACCTATGATCTTGTTCAAAGGAAAAAGAAAGAAGAATGAATGGTATGACAATCTTCCTGCTGGAACAGTTATTGAAATGACCGAGAAAGGAAGTATGACTACGCCAGTTTTCATTATGTGGGTACAACATTCTGCTAAGTACAAGCCAATAGGAAGAGTACTGCTTGTTTTTGATGGAGCATCGTCCCATTTGGATGCAGGTATTGTTGATGAAGCCGAGTCGCATGAAATTACGCTTTTTTGCCTGCCAAGTAATTGCACACATGAACTGCAACCTATGGACAAGGCGGTATTTAAAGCCTTCGAATTTTACTGGGACGACGAAGTTATCACCTACTGGACAAATAAACCAGATCGAACGATCAATAAATTTTCGTTTGGCACAATTTTCTCAAAAGTATGGCCAAAAGCAACTGCAGCATCAAATGTTATTTCAGGTTTTCGTGCTACGGGAATAGACCCGTATGATCCGAGTGTCATTCCTGACATAGCTTTTTGCCCATCAGAAATAAGAGAAAATAAATTATTCTCAGAAGATTCTGCTATTCCATCAGCTTCGACTTCCGCAACGAATAATCCTATTGGCAGCTCCACTCCAGACAGAAAAAAGAAAATAAAAACTCTAAAGGAAAAAAATACGCAAGATAGCTCTGAGAGTTCTTACGGTTCTGACAATGAATTTTCAGACAGCTCAGAAGAAGAAAACGAAATTTCAGTAAGTTTCAACGCAGTGTTAATAACACCAGAATTGGAAACTGGAAAACGCAAAGTTGCTAGAAAGAAATCCCTGAACTATCGAGCACAGGAAGTTACAAAATCATTGTTTGATGAAGCTGGTTTAAATGACCCTAAAAACCAATCAAGAAAAGGAAAAAACTTGGCAAACGGAAAAATAGTCAAAAAACAACTAAAAAAAGGAGAAGAGAAAAATAAACACTGCTCACTTGAAACCTCAAAAAACAAAGAAGAACGAAAAGATAGTTGGTATTGTTTCGTCTGCAATGAGGATGTCGTTAAGGATATGAGACTTTGTGACAGCTGCAAACGATATATTCATGAAGAGTGTGTAGGACTTTCAGCAGATGATAAAGTCTTAGTTTTCATATGTCCAGAGTGTTTGCAATAATTATTTTAAGTACCTATTATTTTTTACAAAATAAATGTCCTACATGTCACCTTTGTTTAATTTGATTAATGTATAGTTGCACCAATAGACCTTAAGCTTAAGACGTGGAACGTCAATGCGACATAAGCTGAACTGGGCTAAACTGGAGCTGAAGATCTGTTGGTGCAACCAGGCATAATTGTCACATTTAAAAAGTGGGCCTTATTAAGAACATGAAGTGGGCCTTAAACCCTTTCAGCACCAGTGGACGTACGACGTACGTCCACTTACTATACTTCAGGACGTACGACGTACGTCAAATTTATTTTATTACGTTTCAACTGTTTTTATTTGGATTTTTTGCTTACACTGAAAAAAACGTTTCAAAATAAATACTGTGGAACCTCGATAAGTCGGATTAATCGGGACCGCGGCCGATCCGGGTTAATGAAAATCCGGGTTAGCCGGAGAATATGGTAAAAATTAATAAAATACGGTACTCTTACACATAAACTTAATTATAATTGCCAAAAAAATGAAATACTTATGTCCAGTACATCTAAATTACGTACAGTTGTATACATTATTGTTTATTTCTTGGTAAAAAAACTCAGTCAAAGTGAAAACATTTTTATTTTATCTGATGAAAATCGATCCAGGTTAGCCGGACTTCCGGGTTATCGGAGGCCGATTTATCGGGGTTCCACTGTAAATAAATATTGAAAATTAGTATCTGTGTTCAATTATTTAGTTCAGTCACAGTTTAGTATATCGTGGGCCGACCCCTTTTCAAACAAACAATTTTGTCCAAAGATTAGACAGGTAGAAAAGACCGTTATATTTAGTAATAGTTAACCAGAATTAGTAAGTACATTTTGGGAAAACCTATTTTATGATTGATAAATACTGTGTCATTAGATTTCAGGTATATTTACCCAAAATTTGAAAAAAAAGTAAATAAACTTTCCAACAGGTAAACACTGAATTAGTTCCAGATAAGAATGTATATTTTGCAGGTACACAGTTTCTTGAGGATTAAATTAATAATCCGGAGGAAGGTTTATGTGTCTCTGCTGATAGGCTACTTATGGTTAAAATAAATAAATGAAATCGCAAAGATATTAGTTTTCGATTTAGTTTCAAACGGTAGTTCGAAGTGCAGTCTTCTTTGAAATTATTTTACATTATCTCGAAATATATTTCTCCTCATGAGTGACAGTGATTCAGACCCCGATTTTTTGTTCGACAATATTACGTCCGGCACTGAAAGTGAATATTTTGATAGTAGTGATGATGAGTTTTTATCAGACAATAGTGATGCTTCATCTGTTGGTAACAATCCACCTGCGTGGAATATGATAGGTGATCCATTTGGAGATATTCGACCTAATAATGTGCCAGAATTCCTTGGGATTCCAGGTCCAAATCCAGATGTGTTTCCTGACGAAGATGTATCTTTTACAAGGTGTGTAGATGCCTTTTTACCAGTTGACTTGTTTCATTTTATTGTGCAATGCACAAATTCTAAAGCACAATTATATTTTGCAAATCATCCGGAAGTCAATTTTAAAATTCATGGACTACAATGGCGCGATGTAACAGTAGAAGAAATGAAATTTTTTTTTGGATATATCCTAAATATGGGTTTGAATAAAAAAGCGCAGATATCAATGTATTGGAGTACGCGCGCTAATCTAAATACTCCGTGGTTTCGAGAGAAAGGTCTCAGTCGAAACCGATTTTTATCAATTTTAAAATTTTTACGATTTGCTGATCCAAATAACCTACAAGCAAATGATAGATTATGCCGTATTAGACCATTTCTAGAACGTTTAGAAAGACTATTTCAACATAACTACCAACCAAAGAAGAATGTTGTAGTCGACGAATCATTGATGTTGTACAAAGGCCGTTTACATTTTCGGCAATATATTAAATCAAAGCGGTCCAGATTCGGAGTAAAAGTTTTTAGCCTTTGTTCCTCAGATGGATACATGTACAGCTTTGAAATTTATACTGGCCAAGGCCAGCAGCAGTTTGCTCTTCCTGACGATATTGCTAATGCTAGATTATCCCTTTCAGAAAGAATTGTAGTTCATCTTGGTAGAAATTTGCTGAACTTGGGTTATTCTTTCTATACAGATAATTGGTACAGTAGCACTCGACTTGCTGAATATTTATTAGAAAGAGAAACGCTACTTACTGGTACAATACGTTCAGATAGAGGGGTTCCACATATTCTAAAAAATTCTCTACTCAATAGACACCAATCAGCATTTTCAAGAAAAAATAATATACTTATTTTAAAATATTTTGACACAAGGGATGTTTATGTTTTATCGACAGAGTTCACTGCAGAACTTACGGAAAGAGAGAGATATGTTGCAGGTGGGCAACGAGAATTTTTCATGAAACCCGCAGCAATTCAACAATACACTCACTGCATGCGAGGCGTCGATAAAATAGATCAATTACTTCATTCTTATAATTGCTGCCGAAAATCTTACGCCTGGTTTAAGAAATTAGGATTACATTTCCTTCAACGTGCAGTATTAAATTCACATTATGTTTACAAAGAATTAAGCGGCAGAAATATGTCATTATTGACCTATTTAAATTTTGTGATCGTGTATTTCGTGGAAGGGCGTTCAGAAGAGATTGAAAGATTGGACGCAAATGAGCCACTCTGTAGACGACGTCGAAGACAACATATTGTAGTTCCAGATGGACCTGTCGTTCATACTCCTTCGACATTTCTACCTACTGCTCGTCGTCAGCGTCCACAACGAAGATGCGTTTTATGTGTTTTTCAAATAGAATACGACGCGATACTAGATACTTTTGCAATTTGTGCCCTACTAAACCTGCTTTGTGCATGCCAAACTGTTTTAATAATTATAATCATGTTTTGTAAATGTCAAATAAAAGAAATTATGTATCACAAAAGTATAAATTATGTATCATATCAATAAAAAACTGTATTTCCCTTTCTGTGTTATTTTTACACCCCTGATATTGTTCAATAAAAAGTTACATCATTTTGAGCGTCCGGTTTGGGGTGAGATGGGGAGAAGTCGGTAAATTAGTAGTTTTTTACGTTTTTCGTCAATATTTCTAAAATTATGCTTTAGCGTATCTATATAAAAATGTTCTACATAAAATATAAAACAAAAAAGGTCCTATTCATAATTTTTATAAAATCAGGGTTTCCAGAGTTACGGAGGGTGAAAAGTGGAGGTTTTCGATACTTTTTATTTTTTTTGGGCAATTTATAATATTATTACTGATGAAAGGAATTTTCTTTAACACGATTTTGTTTTGTAAATAAAATTTGCTATTTCAGTGGCCGATGGTGATAAGCCCTTGAAGAAACGTCAACCTCACCACCTAAAATCATCATCAATTGCCAAAAAAATATAAAAAGTATCGAAAACCTCCACTTTTCACCCTCCGTAACTCTGGAACCGTTGATTTTATAACATTTATGCATAGGATCTTTTTTGTTTTAAAATTCATGTAGAACATTTTTGTATAGAACATTGTTTACGCTAAAGCGTAGTTTTAGAAATATTGACTAAAACGTAAAAAAACTACTAATTTACCGACTTCTCCCCCATCTTCCCCCCCCCATCTTCCCCCCCCCCTAAACCGGACGCTCAAAATGGTGTAACTTTTTACTGAACAATATGTGGACCATATAGAACAATTTGGTTTTGGAGGAAAAATTTTACTTTGGATGTCTGGGTTTGGCCTCTTTTTGGACCAATAATTATACCATACTACCTCCGTAACTTTGGAACTGTTCATTTTAGAAGGATTATGCAGAGAACCTTTTTTATTTCAAATTTAATGTGGAACATTTTTGTATAGAAGGTTGTTCATGCTAAACCGCATAGTTTTAGAAATATTGACGAAAACGTAAAAAAACTACTAATTTACCGACTTCTCCCCCATCTTCCCCCCCCCCCCCCTAAACCGGACGCTCAAAATGGTGTAACTTTTTACTGAACAATATATGGACCATATAGAACAATTTGGTGTTGGAGGATAACTTTCACTTTGGATGTCTGGGTTATGCCATCTTTTGAATCAATTGTATCATACTATTATAAAACAATACGCAATACGCCACTGAATCTCTAATCCAAATAAGTAAAACGTATGGGAAATCCTGGAGAATCCTGTACAGGTGCCATCTATCCGTGAGAAAAATTTGGCACAAATTAGTACATTTGGTTGCGTCTCTTTATACTTTTCACTCAACGGTATCATGCATTTTAATAGAAAATATCTTTTTTTGTACAAGTTAATACATTTTTCAGTGTAGGTTCGTTCCTATGACGTACAACGTACGGCCGTTGGTATACAAGCATGGAAACTTATGCCGTTTGTCCAAACTTAAAATCGCTGGGATTATTGACCTCAAAAAAATTAGTAGCTGGGGGTGAAAGGGTTAAGAACATGGTGTTCCTAATTAGGCCCAGAAGCAACCATTTTTTAAAGACTAAAAAGTAACAACTCATAAAACATTTGACAAAATGTAACAATCTTATATTAAATTTAAATATGTGATTTATCTTCTCTGTGGTTTTCAGATTTATATCGTGATTTTATTTATCAAAAAACAACTAACAAACATTAAGTGGGCCTTATTTGGTCAACTTACCTTATCTTTGAATCAGTTACGGCCTTGTCATTACCCAATTAAGCATTTAACCACGAGGCAGCAGGTAGAATGCGTTTTATGCGAGTAAAGCCCGAAATTTAAACTGCATATATATTTAAATTTTTGGGACTTACTATCGGATATTACCGATAACTCGCAGGTACTTCATACTTTACCCGGGTAATCCTAGGATTACCCGTTTACCTAACTTTACCCGTAACATATACATTGTAAATCATGATTTAGGAGTGTTCCTCGTAACACTTAACGTGTCTTGGTTTGTTTATTTCTAGTGCATCTTTATTGTGATTTTAGTATATTACACTAATAGGCCTGGATCCCGCGTACCATAAAAAAGTTGATTAATAGCAAGCTGAAAATTTGTTAATAGTTTAACGGTGTCTAGTCGGACAAACTTTGATGTACGGGAACATTGTAACAGGGGAAGTTTTAATTGTGGAACAGGTGAAAAATTTGGAACGTCAGACTACGAAAACGTCCCATGTATTTTGTCGGACAGAACATCCAATTGATTTGTTACCTTTCATTAAACTCTCATGCAAAAATAAGACTGCTACGTATCACCAACATAATTCCTGTCAATTGATATGTTCTACGTGTCGGACTTACTAAAATGCCCAGTTGCTGACAAATACCTGTCTGATTTTTGCATGAGAGTTTAGTAAAAGGGTAACAAATCAATTGGAAGTTATGTCTGACAAAATACATGGGACGTTTTCGTAGTCTGACGTTCCAAATGTTTAACCTGTTCCACAATTAAAACTTCCCCTGTTCCAAAGTTACCATACATCATAGTTTGTTCGACTAGATACCGTTAAGCTATTAACAAATTTTCAGCTTGCCATTAATCAACTTCTTTGGTACGCGGGATCCAGGCCTATAAATAAACAACTAGCAAATATTGGAAGGGTATTGTCAAATTCAGTTTTATCATGGTTTTATTTAACAAATTAAAAATTAAAAGAACAAGTTTTCAATCTAATAGCACACAAAATAACATCAAAAAGATTACTCAGCATCTCACCAGATTGAAAACAATGGACTAATAAAACTCAGTAAAACTCAAACTCAAGACTCAGTAAAAATTAAAAGTTTTTTACTGCTATTAGCAAAATTGGTTGCCTATATTAGGATCTAACAAAAAATAAAACTTACCTATCTTAGATATTATTTTTGGACGAAACCCGACAGTATTTTTTATTGCCAAACTTAATTATGACAAGAAAAATATTTATTACGACAGTTGTTAAAATTATAGTTAAAAATATTAAAGATAACAGCCAATGTGTAAAAACTTGTTTGGATATTCCTATTCTTCTCCACTATTTCGTTGCTGAAGACGTCAGTTGGACCATTTTTTAGATAAATCCATCTTGTATACAGAGTGGTTTAAATAAGTCCAAAGTAAATAGAACACTGAGAAGGATGAAAATTGAAAATTACATGATATAGTCCAGTAAATGACCGTTTTCGAGTGTAATTTTCAGGGTTAACTATGAATTGCATGAAAGACTAAAAGAAAGCACTATGCTTTCGTTTCAGGTAAGTGCCAGGAAAGTCTGTGAGCAAAAGTTATAGTGGTAAATTGAAAATTGCATTATGTGCCCAAGAAAAGTGCATCTGCAAAGTGAATAGAAAATGAAAAATTTGGAACTCCGAAGAGTTTTGAAGTCACTGAACATAAATTTAATAACGACGATTGTCCTTAGACTACTCGGTAGGGGATATATGCCTGAGACGGCATACTTTTTTAAATGTTTTGTAATCGATAATCGATAGAGTTAGACTTGTAATATAAATCAAAGTCAGTACTAGGAACATTTACATAAATATAACATTATTTTTGAACAAGGTACATAATATTATAGTTTTTTTTTTCTGAAGAAATAAATTTTAAAGTATTACATGTGCCATCTCACCCACATACATGTGGATGAGATGGCATACCCTTGAAATAAAGGCACTAATCTCGACATAAGTCACAAATAAATTTTTTGCAGTCTTGGTTATTTACACCGGCACATTCGGAATATGACCACTTGCCACAAATTTGGCATCTTAGTCAAGTTTCTCGAGAACGAGATAATGAAAAGAGACCATTCCAAAAAATGCAAGCAGCATCTTCCTCGTCACTTGTCTCAACATCGACGGAATTGATTTTGTCGGTTCGAATTCCTCTTAAAACGACCCATAACTGTAAAAGCAGCTTTAAATCAAGGCTATGCATGCAAGTCTCATGCTATGCAAGTCCGTCTTGCATGGCATACCTCTTGCCTCAAGGTGACCTTTTTACATCAAAGCTATTTCTGTGCAAATTTTGATACCACTTTCATTATTGTCAACAAAAGAAATATACTAAAACATTAACTTTAGATATTTCACTAGGAAATTTCAATCCAACATTAAATGTATTCAGGTATAAATCACAAATTATTATTACATCTAATCAATAACATTTAAATTTACACAATAAGGTTAAGTTTTCTTCTAAATTGTAAATTTTGTTATATAGGGCTTTTCATTCACAGTCATTTGTTTCGAGCTTCTGTCACATGTCGTATAATCCGTGTATATTAATATCATAAACAGATTATACAACCTATGACAGAAGCTCGAAACAAATGACAATCGATGAAAAGCCCTATTGGCAACATAAAATTTGACAACTTGCATCAAAATAGCATGAAAAATAGAACATGTTTTAATTTTTCGTCTAGCACAGGAATTGCATGGAAATAGCACGTGGGCATGCGCAGTTGCATGATCTCTCTTGCCTAGCATGAAAATAGCATAATGTAAAACTCTCTTAACGATAAACTCCAATCATATAACAAAATTAATGGAGTGTAAAAACGCATAAGGGTGAGATGGCATACCTATGCCATCTAATCCACCTACTTACAATGCCATCTCAGGCAACATTGCAATCAGACCGTTTTTTTAAACTAATTTGTCTTAATCCCATTTTTAAGATATAAATATATACAGACGTGCATCATCATCTCATTGTTTGATTTGCGTGTATAGATTAAATGCTATGTGGAAATGCTATCAATGAGAGTCCCCGTTTAGGATTTTGTCCTCTTCAGGGTTTGTAGTGAATGTATTGAGTTGAACAACGAAAAAGTGGCCGCAAAAGCAAACAGTCCGAAAACACACTGGGGCATGTGTCGTATCCTGGTGTTCCTGGGTTATGCCGGACGGTGGTGTCCAGAAGGCCAAAAAGACAACAGAGAAGAAAGTTTGATGGAGTTGTTGTTGGTTCCATAGATATTTACGTGTACTGTCCGTGCTTTGCCCTCGACCACCCCTCTAGAAACCATTGTACGCCAACTGGTAGAACCAGCGGCCCTCGTCGGCGGTCAAGAGGTGGTTTTTGAGCGCAGCGTGGACAGTGAGCGTTCGAGTGAAGAAAATAGTTGCGGCTATTTTCTTGGGACGAACAGGTATAATTGTGCAATGAAGTTGGGAAACCGCAAAAAACCAACTTCTCCCTGTTCGGGGTAGGGAAGAGGATGTGTTATAGGTGGGTGCGGTAGGCTAACGGGGTAACCTCGAGGATGTTTTCGTATTCTACCGGGAGTTCGTCAATGCATGTTTGCATTAGAGCGGATGGTGGATGAATCTTTTTGCGTTTGGGCTTTGCGCGGTAGAATACGTGGCCGGAAGATGAACAGGAACATTTGAGAGATTCTTGTGTGTCGGAGGGGGGGCCGTTGATTACTTTGGTTGTGAAGTTCCTGTTCAGAGAGTTTATTCTCTCACTGATTTTGGGGATGTTTGAGATGTTATGGATTTCGTTTGAGGGATATCTCCAGTGCTCGTAGTTGCATCTACGCAAGATTCTTCGTTCCACTCGCAACAACCTCTCTTTTTGTGCTCTAGCGCAAAGAGAGTAGAGGCATGATTTGTACTCAATGACGGGTCGAATATAGGTCTTGTAAGTGTGTCAGAGAGTCTTCTTGTGTGTCTTGCCAATTCGTCCAGAGAGAGGGTTGAGAAGTCTGGCTCTGTTCCTTACCCTATCTAAAGTTGCCTTTAGATCTGCGTCCCAGTTAAGGGTCCTGGTGAACAGTACTCCCAGGTAGGTCGCAGTCGGGCTAAGAACAAGCCTTTCTCCCAACAATCTCAGTGGATATTGGTCGTCTTCATTTCTTATGATTCTTCGTGACACAGAAGGGGCGCGAAACACAATTGTTGTTGTTTAGTTCGCGTTCAGCGTGACTCTCCACTTACAACACCAATCCCCGACCCCGTCCAACAGAGCCTGGGCTCTTCTGTGGATGAGTAATGGGTTGTATCGAGAGGTTGTCGTGAGTAGAGCCGTGTCGTCTGCATAGAGAAACAGCCGAGTGCCTGGGATATTTTGGTTTGTGATATCGCTGTTGTAGATGATGTACAACAATGGTACTAGGACTGAACCCTGGGGAACTTCAGCTTGTGGAGTGAAGGGGGTGGACTTTTGATCGCTTATTTTCACTCTGACAGTTCGGTTGTGGAGGTATGAGTGTACAATTTTGGTAAATTGTAATGGTAGCCCGATATCCAGAAGTTTCCGAACAAGTCCGTCGTGCCAGACCTGATCGAAAGCCTTCTGCACATCCAGGAATGTGGCTATGGCGAATGAACCATCGTTGATGGTTTGAGTAACTTTAGTTGTGAAATCTATTAATGCATGTTTAGTAGATTTACCAGACTGGAATCCGTATTGGAATTTTGGGATGATGTTGTGGTTTTCGAGAAAGTTATTGAGCCTTTCTTTTAGGATTAGCTCAAGAACTTTACCCAGAGTGTTTATTAAAGAGATTGGTCTGTAGGATTCCACGTCGGTTGGGGGTTTGCCTTTTTTCAAAAGCATGATGGTATTGGCCACTTTCCAAGGAGTAGGGAAGTGGCTGTTTTTGAGACATGCATTGAATATTTTAGTTAGAAGAGGGATGATACTCTCTGGAAGTTTTTTGAGGCACCTTCGGTTGATGCCATCAGGTCCGGGAGCGCTGTTTTTACCCATTTGGCAAAAGCTCTCCGTTTCCCTGTTTGTGAGGGGGTCCATGATAGGATCATAGACTGGAACGCGGTAGTTGAGGGTAACATTTACTATGTATTCTGTGTGGAGTTTAAATAAGCGATCAAAGTTCGGGTTGTCTGGAGTTTGAAAGTTGTTTTGAAGCGAATTTCTGAATGCTTCAGCTTTCCCGTCTGGGGAATTGACTATGTGATTGTTGACCAACAGATGATATGGTTGAGATAGTTTTTGTTTTGTTAGGACTTTGAATTTGTGCCAGAATTTACTTCCGTCTCTGTAGTCCAGTTTTGAGGTAGCATCTTCCCACCGGCGAGCCGTTAGGTCAGATATCTCTCTCTTTATCCTGGCGCAGATTCGGTTGTATTCTGTTTTGATTAGTGGATTTCTGTTGGCCTTGTATTGACGTAGAAGACGTCTTTTTTGTTGGATTTTGGCTATGATGTATTGTAGAAGTGCCGGAGATGTATGGGTTATTTGTTTAAGTGGGATTGCGTGCGTGATCGCCTCGGTGATGAGGTTCTCAATTTCTGTTGCAATGGTGTCGATACTATCGTTAGTATCGAGTTCGCCTAACATAGGGAGATTTTGCGTGA
The DNA here is from genome assembly GCF_917563875.1 of Diabrotica virgifera virgifera. Lineage (NCBI taxonomy): Eukaryota > Metazoa > Arthropoda > Insecta > Coleoptera > Chrysomelidae > Diabrotica > Diabrotica virgifera. The sequence continues at coordinate 256,491,563 of NC_065443.1, forward strand.
TGAAATTTTGGAATTCAGTCCAGTTAGCGTGACGATAGTCTCTTATAGTTCTTGGAGGGTTGGGTTGTTTTGGAATTAGTATGTCGGTTTTGACAAGAATTGGTACGTGGTCTGACGTTATTGAGTCGCCTATGTGGCATCTATCCTCGAACCGATCCAGAATGTTACTGGTAACTAGGATGTGGTAGACAATAGAGGCCCCAGTGGCGTTCAGAAACGTGTATTCAGTGTTGGTGATTCGTGAGATAGGAAGGTCTAGTATAAAATCCGTGAGGCGGATGCCTTCTGGGTTTTGTCGGTGATCATATACAGACGTGATAGGCATAAGGTAAAAGAACATCACAAAATTTAAAAACTTAACTTAGGTGTAAAGACAGGCGAATTATAATGTGATACAAAAAAAAACCAATAAATATTTGGTCCTACTTGTTAAACATTCCAAAGGCTTCTGCTGTCAAAATAAAACTAGCATGCATCATAAGTTTAGCAATGTTGACAAATTCTAACTTGAGGAACTGAAAACTGTCACACTAGGCACCAAATTTGAAATAGTTTACGAAAAACGCGTGATATGCCGTCTCAGGAATATCTCCCCTATCCAGAGTGGACCTCGCCTCCTGGAGTTTCATGTTAATTTCAATCTAAATCAGATGACAGTCATTACTCGGAAGTAGGGATGGGAAAAACCTACCGGTTATAACCTAAAACCGGTTTTTTGGGTGAAGTCGAGTTCGCTCCGCTTCGTTCAGTTATAGGTTTGTTCGTAGAACGATCAGCAACCGTTGCCAACCATCAGACGCATGCGCGTTCGTAGTCTACGAACGCTAACTGTTAACTGCGCAACGCTAACTGTTCACTGCGCATGCGTCTGATGGTTGGCAACGGTTGCTGATCGATTGGATCGTACTACGAACAAACCTTATATTTTAGAATGGTACGAATTGGCTCCCGCATGAATGCGGGTAGTCTCTCATATAATCGCGTAAACATTAGACATTGTTGCCAAATCGTGTAATATTTATACTGCTTAGGAAATTTACATAGTGATATAGACTTTTTATAGGAAAATTATACTTTTAGACGAATACTTTTAGAGTTTGTTTTAGTTCAACATTGGCATATGTGGCAATTTTAACACAAATTATCGGTGTCGGCCGGTATGCGCTCGACCGTTTTGCGCTCTTACCTGAAATCGGCCGGTTTGCGCTCTACACTCTAATACCCGAAAGTTAAGTTAGGACCGAAGGGTTAGGTCTTCCTCCTTTCCCATAGATATTGCTAGGAAGGTACCTGTTTCTAACAAAAAGAGAAAATTTGAAAGAAGTGACAACGCTGGGTGATATTTTCGACATGTTTAGGTAAAATAAATTTTGTCTATGGGAGCCAATTCGGACTCTACCTTTTTTAGTTCAGGTAAAATTCTTACCATTGGGAGCGAACTCGACCCCGTCCGGTTTTTTACTTTGCAATAACCGGTTTTGTCGGTTGTTTTTTTGTCACGGTTATAACCGGTTGTGCAGAATGTGAAGTCATAGTTGTATTATTTATAATAAATGCTATACCTACACAAACAACCCTGTGGGATCACTTAAAAAAATGAAAAAAATAAAATAGTTTTGTGTATCTTGTATAAAATGTGACTTTTTTTTTGAAAGACAACAAAGGACCCCGCAGAAACCTTATGGGAAATGGCTCTCTGTCAAATGCTCTGAAATTTGGGTTGTGGTAGTCCTTGATGTGTAGAACAAAAGACTCAATGAGCGCGTAGCTCCAAAAAATCATGGTTTTAAGATATAAGCCTCTGAAATTATAGGTACAGTGAGGACGTTTGAGTTGGAATGAATTCATTTTCTCGAGAATGGGCGACTTTGGAGGTAAATTACGAATCAAGTGGATTTTTATTTTTAAATTATAAGTTTTTGACATATATCATTCTAGTGACGTCATCCATCTGGGCGTGATGACACGATCGATGATTTTTTTAAATAAGAATAGGGGTCGTGTGATAGCTCATTTGAAAGGTTATACAATTCTCTATTCACTAATATAAACATTAACATAATTATTTATACAGGGTGCCCAAAATTTTTTTTGAATTAAATTAATTGAAACAAAAAGAAGTATGTACATAATTTATTTAATTCGAAATGCATTTTACTGCTGTCGGAAAACAGAAAAAAATGTTAATTTGAAAAATAAACATTGTTTTTCGCATTAAATGGGAACATTAAATGTTCAAAATGCTAAGAGGCAGGTGGGTGGCAGCTTTAATATTGAATTTAACCGAAAAACTATATTTATTTATCCAATAAACATTTTTTTATGTTTTCGGACAACAGTAAAATGTATTTCGAATTAAATAAATTATAAACATTATTCTTTTTGTCTCAATTAATTTAATTCAAAAAAATTTTTGGGGCACCCTGTATAAATAATTATGTTAATGTTTATATTAGTGAATAGAGAATTGAATATCCTTTCAAATGAGCTATCACACGACAATTGCGTCATCACGCCCAGATGGATGACGTCACTAGTATGATATATGCCAAAAAATTATATTTTAAAAATAAAAAACGACCCGATTCGTAATTTACCTCCAGAGTCGCCCATTCTCGAGAAAATGAATTTATTCCAACTCAAACGTCCTCACTGTACCTATAACTTCAGCGGCCTATATCTTAAGACCATGACTTTTTGGAGCTACGCGCCCATTGAGTCTTTTGTTCTACACATCAAGGACTACCAGAACCCAAAGTTTTAGAGCATTTAACAGGGAGCCATTTCCCATAATAGACTAAGAGCCGCTATAGGTGAAATTTCTTAACCATTTTAGGCACGATGGGACCCTATAATTTAAATAGTAGAACCTAAAAGAAAACGTTTGAACACTGTGCCGTCACTTTTCAGTGGCACATGCGTCGACAGTGGCGCATCAAACTTTCCACTTATGGACGGGATACATAAATTAAAAGTTACCCTCCCTTACTAACAGAATTAATTTTTTTTTTATTTTTTTAAGTATTATGTGATTAACACATAAGAATCAGCGTAATTTTAAGCCACCACTCCCTTCTCTCTGCCCCCACCATCAAAAACTTTATTTTTCGATTTATTTTTTTTTGGTGGGATGCAATCAATTTTAAAATTTCAAAAAATTCACACGCATAGTTAAGGCTTTTATAAAACACGTCTATTTTTTATAGACCTGTAGGTTGAGTGTACATAACCTCAAAAATTTAAACATTTTTTTTTTTTTTTGAAAAAAGTATATAACTTTTTTTTTTGGGGATAGCTGCAGATCTAATTTTTTCTTAATCTTGTGTATTTTATCAAACACTATATTTTTATTTTTTTTTAGATTGTTCTGTAACGCCGGTCACCTTCAAAAATCCAAAAAACTGTTTTTAAGGGGGATTTTGGGGGGTTTTCCCTATTTTATAGACTTCATAATATATCAAATCAATTTCGATTGTATAGGTTATATGTAACTTAAAGTAAATAAGTCCTTTAGAATATTTAAAAATGGGAGAAACGCGTTCAAATCCAGTCCAAACAGTTTCTAAAATACAAAAGATGGAAGGGTTAAAATTCCGTGATCTTTGGAGTAACTTCTGCAATGTGTTATTCTTTTGAGGTCAACAAGATATCGTATTGCTCTTTTTTGTAATTTGAAAATAACATCGAATTGGGCAGCTGCACCAGAACCCCAAAAAGTAAGGCCATATCGAAGATGAGACTCGAACAAAGAAAAATATTGTTATTTTGGAAGATGCTAAATTGAGTTCATTCGAAACAGATCTTATGGCATAGCAAGCTGAAGATAGTTTCTTCCTTTACAAATCGATATATTCAAGGTTGCTGTCAAAAAAATACCAAGAAATTTTACAGAGAAGCAACAGTACTGATCTGGCTGTTAGAAGGTAGATGTTGAAGAGCTCCTTTATAAGATACTGCTACTGTTTTATCTACGTTAAACGAGAGTAAATTAGAGTCAGACCAGGTTTTAATTGTAAGTAGATCAGAAGTTATAGTAGCATGAAGAGTTGCAATATTTGAGTTGATCCAAGTGATAATGGTATCATCAGAAAAAAGAAAGATTTTTCCTTGGATTTTTAAACTAGTGATGTTATTAATAAAGATCATAAGCCTATCTGAACTTGAACCATATTCAATTAAAAGCCTGTTAAAAACACTCGAGTAATGAAAATAACATGAAAGTTCACGAAACGAGTTCCACCCATTTTTTGCCAAATAAAATGGCCGAAAAAATCTCTGCATTCTCTTGCTGAATACATTTTGATTTTTATTTTGACTGTTTACTTATTTTCGTTTGTCATTTTATTTAAATGGTCTCATGTAAATTTAAAAATATATACCGCTCTGTACAATAACAACTTATTAATCTTAACATCACAAACATCTACTTTTTATGATGTTTTTATTGGATTACCGACTACCGGGACCTATTTATTGGTAATGTAGTGTCATAAATCATAATCTCATTTTTTGTATAGTTATGCGATATTTGATTCATAACTATATAATGCAAAGGTTAACCACCAGCCATAAATAAAAATAAGTGTTGAGAGAGTCATCAATTCTCATTAAAAATTGCAAGTTTAATATGATTCTTAAGTTCAGATTATCATTTTTTGCCAATTTGTTTATCTTCATACAGGTTTTTCTTCGCAATGTCTAATTTTTAACAAGATTAACAAGCGAGATAGCTTATAATACACGATAAAAAAAACGAAGGTATTTAAAAGAATTTCAATATACCTTCAAAAATAAAGTAAGTTTCCCTGTCATGGTTAGTATATTCATAAACTTTTGAGTCTTTAGTTCTGGAATCTGCCCTCGCGGTCAAAACATCTTCCTTCTCAATATGTTGACCAGACAATATCCAAGAACACTTAACAATAAAAGTAGAAAATAGTTGTTCGGACAAATAATTCCCGAACAAATAATCCCGGCAAAAAGTCCCAAGAAAAAGAATTCCGGACAAAAAATCCCCACAAAAAATCCTCACCAATAATCCCCAGATAAATAATCCCCGGACAAAAAATCCCCACAAAAAATTTTGAAAAAATATTCCCCACAAATTTTTTTGAACACAATATCCCCACAAAAAATCCCGGACAAAAAATCCTAAATAAATATTGGCTGCCGAATAATTCTCTAAAAGTTTTCTCGACGCAAATGCTTTTCAGCCTCAGTGCAATAAAAGTAAAAAATAGGGGTTCGGCCAAATATTCCTCGGACAAAAAATCCCCACAAATTATCCCTGGAGATAAAATCCCCAGACAAAAAATCCCCACAAAAAATCCCCAAAAATAATCTCCCCAAATAATCCCCGGACAAATAACCCCCGAACAAACTCTCAAGAAAAAATTCCGGACAAATAACCCCCACAAATTTTTTGGACAAAATATCCTCACAAAAATTCCTGGACAAAAATCTCCAATAAATATTCTCCCGTCTTAGAAGTTTTCCCGTGAATGCAATCGACGCAAATGTTTTTCGGCCACTAGTCCATTCTTTCACGGTTTTTGCTCCAAATTTTAAAGAACCACTTGGATTGACATGAAATTTGGTATACGCATAGCTTACATGTCAAAGAAAAAAAGTGATATTGTGCCGACGTGTGCTTTTGCCCTGGGGGTGACTTTCACCCCCTCTTGGGGGTGAAAAAATATATGTCCAAAACAACTCCGGAAATGGGTAAACTGACTAATTCTAAGTAACTTTTGTTCTATAGAGCTTTTTCGCCAAGTCAACACTTTTCGAGTTATTTGCGAGTGAATATGTTCATTTTTCAACAAAATAACCACATTTTTAGACGGTTTTTCGCAAATAACTCAAAAAGTAAGTATTTTGTCGAAAAAACCGTTCTTAGCAAAAATATAGCCTATAAAAAAGTAAAAAAAATGGTGTACGCGTTAGGTCTCTGGATCTCGTAGAACCAGAGTTATAGCCAATGAAATATAGATTCATATTCACCAAATTTCAAATAGAATATTTCGACGTGAAATATCCAAAAAATTAAGCACTTTTTGGGGAAAATCCATTTTAACTTTTTTAAAGTGTTTAAAAAAAGCTTTATTTCTGTTTTCACGAAAAGTTCCTAGCATTAAATTTGAGCAAGTTACGCTCAAATTAAAGTTGGTCCCTTTTGTTTTTGCAAAAAAAAAATCGGGAAGACCACCCCCTAATTAGCAACTTAAATGAAATTAATCGTTGCCGCTCGATAAATTATTTTACTTATATTGTGTTTATATGATCTGTAAGTTTCATCGATTCAAAGTGTTTATTTTTGAAAAAATTTGGTTTCAAAGTAAAATTTTTAAAAATTTAAATTTTGAAAAATATGCTTTTTTTTCAAAATAACTTAAAAATTGTAGAGATACCAAAAGTCTCGAAATACAAAACAAGTCAGATTTGCTTTTCTGAATATCATGTATTTTTTTGTTTTTCTGTTAGACAAAAATTGATCAAGATTTGGTGTTTCTAAATTTGCATACATTCGTGATCAGTGACTCGTTCAACCCCTTTTAACTACAGCCGTTTCAATAATAAGGACTTTGAACCGATGAAACTTACAGATCATACAATATATACACAAGTCAAGAAACTTGTGAAGTCGTTACGATTAAGTTCATTTAAGATACTAATTAGGGGGTGATTTTCTCGATTTTTTTACCAAAACCAAAAGGGACTAACTTTATTTTGAGCGTAACTTGTTTTTTGATGCTAGAAATTTTTTTTATAAAACAAAAATGAAGCTTTTTTTAAACACTTTAAATAAGTTTAAATGAGTTTTCCCCGAAATGTGCTTCATTGTTGGTTATTTCACGTTAAAGTATTCCACTTGGAATTTGACGAATATGAACCTATATTTCATTAGCTATAACTGTGCTTCTACTAAATAAAAAAACGTGATATATTCACTATTTTTTTAAATTTTTTATAGGCTACATTTTTGCTAAGAATGGTTTTTCGACGAAATACTTACAATTTGAGTTATTTGCGAAAAACCGTCTAAAAGCGTGGTTATTTTGTTGAAAAAATGAACTATTCACTGCCAAATAACTCGAAAAGTATTGACTTAGTGAAAAAACTCTATAGAACAAAAGTTACTTTAAATTAGCCAGTTTACCCATTTCCTTTGGAAAGTTTTGTTTGGACGAATATTTTTTAACCCCCAAGAGGGGGTGATAACAGGAGCGTCATTTGAAATTTTGTTTGGGGGGGGGCAAGCACTATATATACAATGCATTATATATGATATTATGATGAATATTGATGTATTTTCTGTAAATTTCAGTCATTTTCAGGGCCAGGGGGGGGCAAATGCCCCCCCCCCCTGGAAGCCCAAATGACGCCCCTGGGTTATAACCACCCCCAGGGCAAAAGCACATATCGGCACAATATCACTTTTTTTCTTTGACTTGTTAGCTGTGTGTATGTCAAATTTCATGTCAATCCAAGCGGTTCTTTAAAATTTAAAGGTTTTGCAATATTTTACCGTTAATGAATGGACTACACAGTGTATGAAAGTTATAACAATTCCCATGAAACCGATTTTTGGCACGAAAATAAAGACTAGCAATGAAAATTTAAAAAAACATCATGGAGGATCTGTGTGCATCCATAAGAAATCTTTACAAGAATGTTTAGCTTTGTTAAAAAGACCAAGACAACAGGTTTTTGACCTATCTTTTGATAGTATTTAACGCAGGTTTTTGAAATGTTGCTTGCGTTGAATCGACGCTGATGACTAAAATATTTTTGACGTTCAATTTGCAAAAAGGAATTGGCTTTTTTCTTTACAATCAATATCATTTTCTGAACCAGCAGTTATTATCACGAATAGGTAATGTTTTGAACAGATGCACTTTTAGGCTATTGATTATGTTCAAAATAAGATAGCTGAAAGCAACTACAATGTTAACGGGATTTTATTGTCTCATGGTCAATGGACCTCTAGATTCGAAAAAACCGCGGAGTGCTACCATTTAAATGGGTGCGTTTTTGAGAAAGGGGTGAATTAGTCCCTATGCACAGAATGAATTAGGGTGAGTTCTATACACTTTTGGTACAAACACGTCTACAGAAAAATTGTTTCAGGTTAAATTTACTATTGAAATATCACATTTTAAAGTCAAAAATATTTTTTTTACAAAAATACAGGGTGTAACGAAAATAAAGGTCATAAATTTAATCACATATTCTGGGACCAAAAATAGTTTGATTGAACCTAACTTACCTTAGTACAAATGTGCATATAAAAAAAATTACAACCCTTTGAAGTTACAAAATGAAAATCGATTTTTTCCAATATATCGAAAACTATTAAAGATTTTTTATTGAAAATGGACATATGGCATTTTTCTGACAGTAGCATCTTAAGAAAAAATTATAGTGAAATTTGGACACCCTATAAAAATTTTATGGGGGTTTAGTTCCTTTAAACCCCCCCAAACTTTTGTGTACGTTCCAATTAAATTGTTATTGTAGTACCATTACTTAAACACAATATTTTTAAAACTTTTTTGGCTCTTAGTACTTTTTCGAAAATTCAGTTTTTATCGAGATATTTTGAATATTTGTCAAATCCACCACATATTTGTATATGGTTAAGTACGATTATGGAGACTAGGTAAAAATATGAAAATTTATGTATGATTTACATTTTTAGGTATATTTTGAACCGTATTAAAAAAGAAGCCATATCTCGATAAAAGTTGCCTTCTAGAAAAAATACAAAGAGGCAAAAAAGTTTTAAAAACATTTTGTTTAACTAATGGTATCGCAGTAATAGTTTAATTGGAGCGTACACAAACATTTGGGGGGTTTAAAGGAACAAAACCCCATAAAATTTTTATGTAAACATATTAAAAAAGAAGCCGCAACTCGATAAAAACTGCCTTATCGAAAAAATACTAAGAGCCAAAAAAGTTTTAAAAATATTAAATTTAACTAATGGTACCACAATAATAATTTAATTGGAACGTACAGAAAAGTTTGGGGGGGTTTAAGGGAACAAAACCCCCATAAAATTTTTATGGGGAGCACAAATTTCACTATAATTTTTCTTTAAGATGCTCCTGCCGTAAGAATGCCACATATCTATTTTCAATAAAAAATCTTTAATAGTTTTCGATATATTCGAAAAAATCGATTTTCATTTTGTAACTTCAAAGGGCTATAACTTTTTTTATGTGCATATTTATACTAAGGTAAGTTAAGTTAATTCGAACTATTTTTGGTCCCAGAATATGCGATTTAATTTATGACCTGTATTTTTGTTACACCCTGTATATTCAACAGAAAAGCAAGAAAAAAACACGACAGAAAGCAATTTTGTTTTTTGCCCCATAACTTTTTTTCACAGGGATGTAGGTATAGGCATTGCTTCAGCGAATAATAATTTCCATCCTTTCTCTTTAAAATGAAGTTTAGTAAAAGACTCTAGGATTTATAGTTTCCGAAATAGGATTTTCCAAAATTCGCCGATCGCAGCATTTTTGGCCCATTTTTCCCATTATTTCGCAAACATTGTTCTGTAACCTTTTTCTACGAATTTCTATTATGACTTTTTTTCTTGTACATTTAGATATATACATTGTGGAATAAAAAAAACTTATTTTCTTTACTTTAAAATGGTGTATTGCAAAAAGTTCTAATACTATTTTTAAACTAGATATCCGTAGGATATCCAAGGGTGTCCTTAGTTTAAAACAATTTTAAAATTTTTTAATTTTTTTTCAACAAGAAGAATATAATTACATATTATAACATAATTTTTAATTCCACATAACTTTTCTTAATAACACTTTTCGATATTGTGAAATATAAAAGTACTTTACTCTGAGCGAATTTCATATTTTTTAACATACCTCGTACACTATTATATTGACAAAATTTTATATCTGGTGATTGCATCTTAACTTTTAGACTATGCAGAGCTTATAAAGAATCATTTTTTTATTAAGTTAATATTAAAAAGTTTTCCATATGGTGGCCACAGAAAACAGTGGAGGCATGTTGTGAGTCGGTTAAAACCCACGAAGGGTTGTAACGCCACGGAGTAAGTAAGTAGGTAAGAGAAAACTTAGTGGGACCTATCGCATGGTATTTAGTCTAGGCGCCAAATAGAGGTCACCGTGTCCTTTTCAATTCTGATGGACAAACTCAACGGTTTCTTATGGATTTTTGGCTGCTGATTACGAATTTCGAGGGTGGATTTCAATCCGAGTGGTCAAAAAATTGTTAAAAACAATTTAATTATTTATAAATTGTTTATAAGGCTCTGGCTCATAAACTAAAAGAGATACAAAAGAATGTTTCAAATAAAATTTGTTCGTTAATAAAAAACGAAGAAAAAAACGTTTACTTAATTTAAATCCAATAATTAGAACTCAAGATATTTAAAAATTAGTGCATAATGCAAATTGCAAATTACAAAATAAGAATTTTTCGAAGCTTTATCGAACGTAACTCGGCTTCTGTGCATGCAAATGAGCCTTAGAAGGTATCATTTTAAAGCTTCATTAATAGGCTTCTAAACAGAGTTTGTTAAATTATTTAATCTTCATTTGCTTTAAAGTTATACCCATTTGAAGTAATAATTTTCTTAAAAAAATTGTACATTAATTTGTTTATAAGGGTTTCAAGCAAATTTAAGCTATAAACATTTATACTTTAATTATTAATAATGATAGAATAACTCAAAAGGGACATTTTGAGCTTACGAAAATGTTTGTAAGTTTATTTTTGGCCAAGATATCGATATTTTAATAGTGCGCTCTGAGGCGCAAGATCGGCTCACCGCGTAAAGGTTCACGCGCTAACTTCTCGATGCAAATTATAATTTCTATGTATATATACGTTATCTTCATTTTTCAATTTTGAAGATCCTAATAAAATTTTATCATATAATTCTTATAATTAAATCATACTGTACCTCGTATCACCTTTCATTCTACATATTTACTTTGTCTCCTATTTTTTGTACTAAATGAGAAAAAAAAAAACATTGAAAACTAATATTTCAGAAATAGAACTAAAAAGTAATTTGATATTATTTATTAATACTATTTCTACAAATTTTTTGTTTCATGCATCTGAATCGAGATATACAGGGCATCTCAGCTTTTTTACATCTGCGTAAATTCTTAGAGCAATTTTTACAGTTACATGTTGGTACTAAGCCTGTTTTTGTATGCAGTAAAACTAAAACTTTCTGGGGCTTCGGAGTCTAATTATCTATATGATATAGATATAATCTATGTCATATAGATACCGAGTGTATAGCGGATAGTGGATAGTATTCATATAAAGTGGATCTAGTTCTTTTGCAGCATCATCAAGGCACGTCAATTGTTTGTATGCCGCCACAACATAAATGCTCGTTTTATATGCAATGATGATACTGCAAAATAACTCGATCCATTTTTATATGGATATCACATATTGGCTCATTTGCATGCGTAGAAGCCGAGTTACGATCGATAAAGCGTCGAAAATTACTTGACTGTGAGCCGATGTTGCGCCTCATAGCCCAGCATTAAAATATCGATATCTTGACCAAAAATAAACATACGAACATTTTCTTAAGCTCAAATTATTTCTTATGAGTTGTTTCATCGTTATTGTTAATTAAAGTATAAATGTTTACAGCTCAAATTTACTTGAAACCCTTGTAAACAAATTAATGTACAATTTTTTTAAGAAAATTATATCTTCAAACGGGTATAACTTTAAAACAAATTAAGATAAAGTAATTTAACAAACTTTGTTTGGAAGCGTATTAATGAAGTTTTAAAATAAGACATTCTCAGGCTCATTTCCATGCGTAGAAGCCGAGTTACGATCGATAAAGCATCGAAAAATACTTATTTTGCAATTTGCAATTTGCATTGTGCACTAATTTTACAATATCTTGAGTTATACTTGTTGGATTTAAGTTTAGTAAAGGTTTTTTTTTTCGTTTTTTATCAACGAACAAATTTTATTTGAAACATTCTTTTTTATCTCTTTTAGTTTATGAGCCAGAGCCTTATAAACAATTTATAAACAATTAAATTATTTATAACAATTTTTTGACCACTCATATTGTAATTCACCCTCGAAATTCGTAATCAGCCGCCAAAAGTCCATAAGAAACCGTTGAGTTTGTCCATCAGAATTACACTTTTTGAAGAAAAATCATTACAACTTTTTTAAAGTATCTGTTTTTAAAAAAAAGTTTATAACATCAAAAGTAAGCAAGTTACGCTGAAAATAAAGTTGATCTCCTTTTAAAGTCCCCCTAATTAGCATCAAAAATGAAATTAATCCATTTTACTTCACTGTTGTTTTACTCGTGTATGTGTTGTTTATGTCTGTAAGTTTCATCGGTTCGAAGTGCTTATTTTTGAAGGGGCTGTAGTTAAAAGGACTTGAACTAGTCAATAATCACGAGTGTATGCAAATTTAGAACAGCCATATCTTAACAAATTTTTGCCTTCCAAAAAGACGCAAAAAATCCAAAATATTCATAACAGCAAAAACTACATTTTTTTAGAGTTGAGACTTCTGAGCTTCACCGATGAGGCATAAGGATGCTGAAATAGCTATATGAAGATGGTGGTCCAACTCTGAATTAAATATAAACAAAACCTGCCTTGATCTTTTTTATCTTTTACATTTTTTTACTCTTTGTGATTTTTGGTCACACTAATAAATTTTAAGTTATTTTAAAAAATATTTTTTTCAAAATTAAAAATTAAAACAGATTAATTTAAAACCATTTTTTTTTTTTAAATAAGCCCTTTGATGATACTTACAGATCATATAAACAATACATGAGCAAAGTAACTTGTGAAGCGGTAATGATTAATTTGATTTAAGATGGTAATTAGGGGGTGACTTTCCCGAGGTTTTGACCAAAAAAAAAGATCAACTTTATTTTTAGCGTAACTTGCTTACTTTTAATGCTATAAACTTTGTTTAATAACCGGTATACATATTTTTTTACTTTACTTTTTTATACTTTAAAAAAGTTGTAATGATTTTTCTCTAAAAAAAGCATGATTTTTTGATTACTTCACGTTGAAATAATTCACTTTGAAATATGACGGATCTGAACCTATTTTTTATTAGCTAGAACTTTGTTTCTACTGGGTCTAGAGATTTCATGCATACATCATTCGTTTCAATTTTTAATTTGCTATATTTTTGTTAAAATTCTTTTTTTTTTCAATAAAATACTTACTTTTTGAGTTATTTGTCAAAAACCGCCTAAAAACGTGTTTTTTTGTTGTTGAAAAATGAAGGTATTAACTCGAAAATAACTCGAAAGGTATTAACTTGGTGAAAAAATGCTATAGAACAAAAGGTACTTAGAATTAGACGTTTTATCCATTTCCGAACATATTTTAAACATATATTTTTTCACCCCTTATAAGGGGTGAAACTCACCCCAGGACAAAAGCACACAGAGGCCCAATATCATTTTTATTCTTTAACATGTTATCTATGTGTTTGCCAAATTTCATGTCAATCCAAGCGGTATGTTAAAATTTAAAGCAAAAACCGTGATTCAATGTATTATAAATTGCTAGCCGTTGCTAAGGGCAACCGACACAATAAATCATATTCGTAACGAAAATAAATCTCCACTACACTTTAAAAATAATTTTTAATGATTAAATGTAACTTTCGGTTAAAATAATTTTTATTTTAAGATAATATAAGTCTTTCTTTAGTCAATGATTGTGAAATAATTTCTTAATTGTTATAAATAAAGTCACTAAGATTTAAGAAAACAAAAACAATTATCTCGGCTTCAGTTGGTCGTAGAAAATTTTATTTGGTTTTTAATCTTTATTTTGTCTTTAGCAACAATAACCTGCGAGTTAGAAACTCATAGGATATACAGGGGCGGCTTCAGTTCTAAATGTTTATAACGAAATTTGCCCCCTTATTTTTAAACCCGAAATAAGAGGTTGAAAAATGTTGAAAAATACGCATTTATTTACATCAGAATGTGAAAATATAAGTCTTTAGAAGGAGAGTGGATTTTGGATTAACTCTGTACGATTTTTTTTTTCAAAAAGTTATAGCCTTGGACATTTGACCTCTTGGGATAAACAAATTATAATATCTAAGCAACAAGTTCACCAATCGGGCACTACAAATTTTGTTTAGGTTTAGTATTGAAAGATCTTCATTTTAAAGCCTTAAAAAATACATAAAAGTTATTTTTACAATAAATAAGGCAATTGCAAAAAACGGCACACTTGGACTTTCTCAGGATGTTTTTCAATAACGTATTAACTGAATTAAACATGCCATAGCTCAAATTGTAGGTTTTTTAATTTTCTACAATTTTCGATTTAAAAGTTTTTCTCTAAAATGAATATCCCAAGCTGCAAAATTAAAAATCTTTAAAAATTGCAAATTTAACAAATGAAAATCGTCATAAATAAAAAACCGCACAACATTTTTGGTTACATTTTAGTATAAGTTATTCCTGGCATCGTCCTTTACAACACCTGATAGGTTTCAAAAATTCCTGAATTATATCCTGAAATCGACCTATTTTTCACCCACAGCTTGAACTATCAGAGGTGTTCATTATAGCCCCACTGAAGACGTCTGGAGAAACAGAAACGTACGTATCGGGATGGTGCATCACCTCTAAACCGACATAAAACGTAAGCTGTTTTTAATAGTCTTTATTTTAAATACGATGGGTCATATTGTCCCTACGCGACTATTTATGTATTTTTTTTTGACTCGACTAGTTATGTGTTTTTTTTTATTTAATGTAATTATTTATTATTTAGACTGCTTTTTAAGTATATGCCAATTATTTTGGAACTTTTCTCGAATTATTTTTTAATGACTTGTTAATTGTTATTTTTATAGATGATGATTCATTTATAATAAAAAATATATCGTTTTAAATTATTAATTTTTTCCCAACTGTATTGTATGCATTCTGATATGTTGTAGACAGCTAAATAATTATCACTAAAATAAGTACAAGGATTTATTAACATGACTGACAGGTATTTTAGTACTTCTAATTAAGAATAAGACACATGAATAGGGTCTTTCGATCTTTAAGCAAAAATTTTAATAACAAATTAACAACATTTTTGTTTTTTTTGCTGATGTATATTTGATACAGCTTTTTATAAAGTATTGTTTCTAAATGCTAAACTAGAAAACCCGGCAATACCAATGGCCATGAACATGGAAAAGGGAAAGAGAGTTCGAAAAATATATAAAGAGGTAGGTACTATGAGGGAAATATAATATATTCAGGGTTATTACACCAAACCAGCAAAACTAAAACTAAATTACAAATTAAAGCAAAATCAGAATCAATTAGGGTTGCTTCCTGGTCCAGCACTTTCAGTTTCTTTAGGATTTCATATCATATCATGTCCCATCTAATCTTATTGATATCTAAATTTGCTAATCTAAATTTAAAATTTCTTCATCATCATCATCATACAACCTCTTCTGTCCACTGTTGGACATAGGTCTGTCCCATTCTTCGCCACTCTTCACGGTTCTGTGCTTCTTGTTGTCATTTCTTGGATATTCGGTTAATGTCGTCCATCCAGCGTGTTGGTGGTCGTCCTCTGCTGCGTTTGTCTTCTCTTGGGTAAAATTTCTTACTTTATTACAAATTGTTGTCTACAGATTGGTATGGTTATGGTGCTTAATTTGGCTGTTCCTTTGCTATTCTTTTTAAGATTATTTATAAATTTCAATGATTAAGATACTGAGGTTTTACCCATATATTTTTCAGTTGCTTTGCATTTTATATTCCCGTTTCATTTTTTCTCTTTGTCACAGTTTCCTTAACTTTGCTATTCCAGTAAATATACATTCTCCAATCTTTTGCAGTTGTAAAAAACCAGCTTTTGTAAGCTCTTTTTTAATACATGCATTTTTAATGCAAGATAATGCCAGACCATACACGGCTAGGATTGTATCACAGTATCTTGAAGATGTTGGTATTGAAAAAATGGACTGGCCTGCCCAAATTCCTGACCTGAATCCGATTGAGCATATATGGAGCCTTTTGAAAAGGCGTGTAAGACAACATACACCTTCTCCAACAACACGAAGAGCTTCGAATGGCCCTCATTGAGGAATGGGCTACTTTTCTCCAAATGTACATCCAAAATGTAATGAATTCTATGCCACACCGAATGATGAGTGTCATCCGGAACCGAGGTGGTAACACTCGTTATTGAAACTAGTGAAACTAGTGAAACTTGCCTTTTTTACTATTCAATTATTGTAATAACTGTAATTGTAGTGGTAAATCAAAAATTTTCAATACATTTATTATTTTCTTAAAATTTTCCTTGTTTTCCCTTTGTTACTAATAGGCTATTGATTATGTTCAAAATAAGAGAGCTAAAAGGACCTACAACGTTAACGAGATTTTATTGTCTCATATGGTCAACGTAACTCTAAATATGAAAAAACCGCGGAGTGCTACCATTTAAATGGGTGCGTTTTTGGGAAAGGGGTGAATTAGTCCCTAGGCACAAGGTGAATTAGGGTGAGTTCTACGCACTTTTGGTACAAACACGTCTACAAGAAAATTGTTCCGGATTATATTTACTATCGAAATGCCATATTTCAAATTCCAAAATATTTTTTTTTACAAAAATATACTCAAAAGAAAAGCAAGAAAAAACCACGAAAGGAAGAAATTTTGTTTTTTGCCCCATAACTTTTTTCCACAGAAATATATGTAGGTATAGGCATTGCTTCAGCGAAAAATAACTTCCATCCTTTCTATTTAAAATAACGTTTGGTAGAAGTCTCTAGGAGCTACAGTTTCCGAAACTGGATTTTTCAAAGTTCGCCGCTCACAGCATTTTTGGGCCATTTTCTCCATTATTTCGCAAACATTTATCTGTAACTTTTTTCTACGCATCTCTAGGTATATACAATGGTACATTTAGTAGGAAGAGAAGTCAATTGTCTTTAAAATGGTCTATTGTGAAAGGCCGTATGACTACTTTTAGGCAAGTTATGCTTTTTCAAGGATTTATACTTTTAATGATTATTGATATTTTTTATAATTATTTTTAAAAATTTTTATTATGACTCTTTTTCTTGTACATTTAGGTATATTCATTGTGAAATAAAAAAGCATATTTTCTTTACAAAATGCTGTATTGCAAAAAATTCTTATTTTTAAACAAGATAACCGTAGGATATCCAAGAGTATCCGTAAATTGAAAAAAAAATTAAAAGTTTTAATTTTTTTCAATTAGAAGAATACAACTGCATATTATAACTTAATTTTTAACTGCAAATAACTTTTCTTAATAACACTTTTCGATATTGTGAAATATAAAGTTACTTTACTCTTGAGCGAAACTCATATTTATTAACATACCTCGTACACTATTGATAAAATTTTATATCTAATTATTGCGTCTTAAGTTTTAGACTCTTTAGAGAATTTTATAAAGAATAACTTTTTTTTCATAAAGTTTATAATAAAAAAGTTTTCCATATGGTTCCAACTTAGTGGCACCTATTGCATAGGTCACATTTTGAAAAAGCATATCTTGTTTACAAATAGTCCTAGAATTGTTTGCAATACACCATTTTAAAGTAAAGAAAATAAGCTTTATTTTCTATTGCACAAAGTATATACCTAAATATACAATAAAAAAAGTTACAATGAGAAATTTAAAAATAATCGTAAAATATATCAAAAATTATTAAAAGTATAAAAACTTGAAAAACCATATCTTGTTCAAAAATAGTTATACAGCATTCTACGATCGACCATTTTAAAGGGTAATTGATTTCCCTTTCTATTAAATGTAACATTGAATATGCCTAAATCTGCGTAAAAAAAGTTACAGAACGATGTTTGCGAAGTAACAAAAAAAAAACTCCCAAAATCGCTCTGAATGGTGAATTTTGAAAAATTATATTTTGGAAACTGTATATCACAGAGACTTCTACTACCTATACGTCATTTTAAAGAGAAAGGATGCAAGTTTTTTTTCTCGTAAATAATTCCTACACCTATCTTCCCGTGGAAAAAAGTTATGGAGCAAAAAACAAAATTGCTATCTTTGGTGTTTTTTTCTTGCTTTTCTTTTGAATATATTCTTGTAAAAAAAAAAAGTATTTTTGACGTTGAAATGTGATACTTCGATAGTAAATTTAACCATTAACAATTTTCCTGTAGACATGCTTGCACCAAAAGTTCATAGAACACACCCCTATTCGCCCTGTGCCTAAGGACTAATTCACCTCTTTCTCAAAAACGCACCCGTGTAAATGGTAGCACTCCGCGGTTTTTTCATACTTAGGAGTCCACTGACTATATGAAACAATAAAACCGCGTTAACGTTGTAGACCAGGGCGCATCTGTAAAAATATTAGTACATTTGGACGTTGAGAGGTGACTCATATTTTTTTTGCAGAAGTTGCGTGAAAATGACTCATATAATAATATTTGAGTTATCCTCCCACTCAAAAAGGTCCGGAACATTGTTTAAATAATCAAAATGTCAAAAAATGAAGGAAAAATTCGATTGTTTTCTTCGTTTTTGATTATAACTTTGGAAGTATTCATTTCTGAGAAAAGTTGTATTGACCCAAAAGTTGCACAATTAAATTTTCTACAATATAGAATTCGTTAAAGATTTTAAAGATTGTCACCCTTGTTGCAAAATAGCAATAATTGCGAAAAAACCATAAAATAATAAGTATTCGCATTTTACGTTTTTCAACCATTTGTGCTATATTTAGGACCTTCATATTTTACCTAGAAAAATTTTATGACATAAGAAAACAATAACGTGAATTTGATTCAAATCGGTTAAATAGGTTTTGCAAAATAAATTATGCAATCCAGCTTTCGCAAAAATAATTAATTTTTTCAAAATATTGCACGACTGAATATAAAGCAGACAGCAAGTATAATTTTTTTTGCATATAGAACAATACGGTACCTTTCATTTGCAATTGGCAAAATTAAAATCGGTTAACCAATACGGCGTCAGGAATTTTTTTAAATCCACACTCTTTTGGGTGCTACGCGCAGGACAGTGGATAGTTTGCTCTGATTGGGCATTCCAATGACCTTTGATAATGATTGACAAATTTCTTTCAAAAACTTTCTTTGTTCATATTATATTTTAAGTTAGAGAATAAAAGTTTTATATTTTTAAACATATGCAACTGTTTAAACAATATTTCACAAACAATAATCAAATTAGTTTGATTTTTGCGGAATTAAAATATTAAAATACAACAAAATATAGTGTAAGAAAATAATATATTAGATAAAGATTGGCAGAAATTTTGGTAGAAATCAACTTGTGTGAATCGAACACCGTTGTCCTGCGCGTAGCACCAAAAATTAATGTATATTTAAAAAATTCCTGACGCCGTGGTAGTTAATGGATTTTAATTTTAAAAATTGCGAATGCAACGTACGGTATTCTTCTATACGTAAAACAAATTTCAACTTGCTATCTGCTTTATTTTCAGTCCTGCAACATTTTGAAAAAATAATTTTTTTTGCGAAAGCTGGATTGCAAAATTTATTTTGCAAAATCTATTGCACCTATATTAATGAAATTTACGGTATTGTTTTACTATATTATATAGTTTTTCTGGGTAAAATATAAAGGTCCTAAGTGTAGCACAAATGGTTAAAAAACGTAAAATTCAAATACTTATTTTTTTATGGTTTCTTTCGCAATCATTGCTATTTTGCAACAAGGGTGACAATTTTTAAAATTTTTAACCAATCCTATATTGTAGGAAATTTAATTATGCAACTTTTATATTAGTACAACTTTTCTCGACAGTGAATACTTTGAAAGTTATAATCAAAAAACCAAGAAAATAATCGAGTTTTTCCTTCATTTTTTGACATTTTGATTATTTAAACAATGTTCCGGACATTTTTGAGTAGGAGGATAACCCAATTATTATTACAGGAGTTAATCCCAAGAAATTTCTGCAAAAAAATATGAGTCACCTCCAAACGTCCATCTCAAAACAGATGCGCCCTGGACTATTGTAGTTCCTTTTTAAAATACATAATCAATAGCCTATAATGATATTGCTGGATTACGTTGGTTAATAAATATGTGTTTTTTATTTGGCAACAGCGCTGTCCTGCCAAACTTGACGGTAGCGAAAAACTAATACGGGGTGAGTCATGAGGAACTGTACATACTCCTACCTCGTATAGAGGCTCCTATGTGGAATATCAAATGACCATTAAAAAGTGTCTGCTCCCATTGTTTAATAATATACAGGGCGAGTTTCGCATTTTGACAGAAATTTGTATTCGTCATAATTTTTGAACGGTCAGATCGATGTGTCTCTTATTTTGGCCAATCGTTACACTATTACCACCTAATCAACTAATTTATTCAAACTAGAAAAAAATCAGGTCCGGCTTTAAAAAAATTAGTTCGTTTGGGCCTTAGAAAAAATTTCACCCTGTATACGCTTTTTGAAAACTCTAATATGAATTTTACAAAATTAGACAAATAGGCAATTAAAATGGCCTATTTATTTTTTTCCGCACACGATTACTTAATTTTTTATAAAAAAACAAATTTCACTATGAATTAAAAGTTTGGTAAAGTGAACCATAGATTTAAAAAAAAATAACTTTTATTACAAAAATTAATTTTTTTTGCACAAATAGGTAATTTATGTTACCATCCAATTAACTGATTTATTCAAACTAGAGAAAAATCAAGTCCGGATTTAAAAAATTAGTTCGTTTTGGTCTTAGAAAAAATTTCACCCTGTATACGCTTTTTGAAAACTCTAATATGAATTTTACAAATAAAACAAATAGGGAATTAAAATGGCATATTTATTTTTCCCCACACGATTACTTAATTTTTTATTAAAAAATCAAATTTGTTAAAATCGGAATTTTAACCTAAAAATGAAAAAAAATGAACTCACGGTTTAACTCGCTACAACTCTGTTCCATTTTAATATTTTTTTTTCTGAAATTTTTACAGCACATACCTCTTACCATTGTGAAGACTCTGAAAATTGTTGTAGACTTTCAGTCTTCTTCTTGTAAAAGTTGCAAACTTGTAAATCGCAAAAATTAGGTGGAAAAATTTAAAATTTATCGATTTGATCACGTCTATGTTAAACTATAGAGTCCAAAAGAAGTGTTATGGGAAGTTTTAGATCTAGACGTGTTATAGAAAAAAAAATTATGAAACTTTTAATTTTAAGAAAAACGTTGTTTTTGAAATTAATTTTTGTAAAAAAAGTTAATTTTTTTAAATCTATGCAAAAACCTTGCCAAACTTTTTATGCATAGTCAAATTTGATTTTTTAATAAAAAAATAAGTAATCGTGTGGGGAAAAAATAAATATGCCATTTTAATTGCCTATTTGTCTTATTTGTAAAATTCATATTAGAGTTTTCAAAAAACGTATACAAGGTGAAATTTTTTCCAAGACCCAAACAAACTAATTTTTTAAATCCGGGCCTGATTTTTTTCTAGTTTGAATAAATCAGTTGATTGGGTGATAAAATAAATTAAATATTTGTTCAAAAAAAATTCATTTTTGTAATAAAAGTTATTTTTTTTTAAATCTATGGTTCACTTTACCAAACTTTTAATTACTCATAGTCAAATTTGATTTTTTTTATAAAAAATTAAGTAATCGAGTGGATAAAAAGACAAATATGCCATTTTAATTTCCTATTTGTCTAATTTGTAAAAATCATATTAGAGTCTTCAAAAAGCGTATACAGGGTGAAATTTTTTCTAAGACCAAAACGAACTTATTTTTTAAATCCGGGCCTGATTTTTTTCTTGTTTGAATAAATCAGTTGATTGGTGGTAACATAAATTAAATATTTGTTCAAAAAAAATTAATTTTGGTAATTAAAGTTAATTTTGTTAAATATATGGTTCATTTTACCAAACTTTTAATTCATAATCAAAATTGATTTTTTTATAAAAAATTAAGCAATCGTGTGCGGAAAAAAATAAATATTTTGTTTTAATTGCCTATTTGTCTAATTTTTAAAATTCATATTAGAGTTTTCAAAAAGCTTATACAGGGTGAAATTTTTTCTAAGACCCAAACGAACCAATTCTTTTAAAGCCGGACCTGATTTTTTTCTAGTTTGAATAAATCAGTTGATTAGGTGACAATAGTGTAACGATTGACCAAAATAAGAGACACATCGATCTGACCGTTCAGAAATTATGACGAATACAAATTTCTGTCAAAATGCGAAACTCGCCCTGTATATTATTAAACAATGGGAGCAGACACTTTTTAACGGTCATTTGTTATTCCCCATAGGGGCCTCTATACGAGGTAGGAGTATGTACAGTTCCTCATGACTCACCCTGTATATGAGGAAAATTTTGTTGAATTTGTTTGCCGTTAAGTTTGTACCGGTGGGTTATGATGTCATTAAATCTATGACGTGCATTCCCAATTGTTTTACTTCTAGAATCACGATATTTTAAGTTTTATTTTGTTAGAATCCTACTTTTTGTGATACTGTACAATTTCGACCTTTTTCTTTAATTATTTGTCCAGAAAATTAGGAGAAATTTCTCAAATGACAGCATTCTAATAAAAATTAAAGTTTCGGAATGTAAAAAGTGGGTTTTGCAGAGACCGAAAAATTGCCAATTTTCAACTCGCACTTTAGACCGAACGGTTCGTCTGAAAAAAATTTAAATAGTGATGTTTGTAGAGAATTTTATTTATTTATTAAGCGCAACAGGCCTTGTACCCCTAGGGCTAAAATGTTTACATTTCTCATTTCATAAATAATAGAATAAATAACTTAATATAACTTACATAACTTATAAACTTATACATTTTATTTAATAACACTTCAGTCTTTTTATACACTCCTTCACCACCTCTCTTCATCTCCTTCTGTCCAATGCTAGTTCTTTCCATCTCTCAATGTTACTTTTCTTCAAGTCTTCATACACACTGTCCTTCCATCTTTTCCTTGGCCTGCCTTTCCTCCTCTTTTTTATTGGTCTTCGTGAGAGTACCATTTTTGGCATTCGTTTACTTCCCATTCTCTCGATGTGCCCCAAGTATCGTATTCTCTGTGCTTTGATCGTCGTCGTGATCGTTGACTCTTGATATAGTTCTTCCAATTCTTTATTGGTTCTTCTTCTCCACTGACCTTCTATTTTCACACCTCCATATATTGCTCTTTGCATTTTTCTCTCCCATCTTTCTAAAATGTCTGTTTCTGACTTTTTGGGCACCATGTTTCGCATGCGTATGTTACTGTAGGTCTGATAACAGTCTTATAAATTCTTATTTTTGTTTTTCTTGATACGTATTTGGATTTCAATAATGTGCGTAATGCTCCATATTTTTTATTTCCTTTAGCTATTCTTGCCTTTATCTCCCCTTCTTCATGACCATTTTCATCTATTTTGGCTCCCAGATAAATAATTTCTTTGGCTCTTTTGAACGAGTATGTTTTTTCTCCATCTATTTGTACTATGATGTTATTCTCTTTTTCTTTTTGGATCTCTCCCATTATCATATATTTTGTCTTTTCTTTATTTAGTTTAAGTCCGAATTTATTTTTGGCTTCTGTTATTTTGTTTTTCATTAACTTTTGTAGTTCTTTTTTTCTTGTTGCTAATAGCGTCAGATCATCTGCAAATGCTATGCATTGGTGGCCATTTTTAAATATCGTTTCTTGCATGTTTATTCTGCTTTTCCTGATTATTCCTTCCAATGTTAGATTTAATGACGTTGTTGATGGTGGGTCTCCTTGTCGTAATGCTTCCTTGGTTTCAAACTTTTTGGATGTATACCCTTTCCAAGCTATTTCGTTTGTTGTGTTTTCCATCGTCATCTTTATCATCCTGACAATTTTACTTGGTATCCCCAATTCTTTCATCAGCTCTTACATCTGCTGTCTATTTACTGTGTCGTAAGAATGCTTAAAGTCTATGAACAAAGCATATAGTATTGTTTTATGTTCGTAACAGGTAGTCTGTATTTCTTTTAAGGCAACTATTTGGTCAGTCGTTGATCTGTTGTTTCTAAAACCTGCCCGATATTCTCCCAGTATTTTTTCCAAATATTGACTTGCCTTTTTCTTATACTTTGTGCCAAGATTTTGTAAACTATTTCTAATAGTGCGATGCCTCTGTAGTTTTCGCATAGCATTCTATCACCTTTTTTATGCATAGTGCATATCCTTGCTATGCTCCACTCTTCTGGCATTTTTGCTGCTTCTCATATTCTTTTTATCAGGTCATATATCTCTTTCTGTAGTCTTTTCCCTCCTGATTTTATCATTTCGGCCGATATTTCTGTTATTCCTGGGCTTTTGTTATTTTTCAAGCTCTTTATTTCGTTCTTTATTTCTTGTTCTGTGGGTATTTCTATTGCTATCTGATCATCTTCAATTTCATGGTTTGTTTCCTTTTGTACTTCGCTCTTATTTAGCAGTTCTATGAAATAGTTTTTCCAGTTTCCCATTATTTTTTCCGGCTCATTTAGCAACATCCCTTTATCATCTCTCATATATGGGTTGTTTTTTTGATATCCTCTCTCCATTTTTTTTGCTTCCTTGTAGAATGATCTTATTTCTTTTTTTTTAATTTTTCTTCTATTTCTTTCAGTTTGTTTTCGTTGTATTCCCTCTTTTTGCTTCTACATTTTCTTTTCATGATTTTTCTCAATTCTCTGTATTCTTCTCTAGTGCTTTCTTCGTCATTTGTGAGATTTTTGAGTCTTACCTTTCTTATTTCTTCTGCTACACTTCTTGACATTCTTTATCATATCAATCTTTTGTTTTGTGTTTTCTTTTGATTTTCGCTAGGATTGCTTTACTTGTGTTCAAGATTGCTTCTTGTATATTTTCCCATTATTTGTCTGGGTTTGACGTTTCTTGTTCCCTGATTAGTCTGTTGGTTATTCCTTGTTCATACTTCTTCTGTGTGTTGTTATCTTTTAGTAGTCCTATGTTGAATTGTTTTCCAATTTTTTCTTTTGTTTTATTATTTTTCTTTATGTTATGCTCGATTTTGTATTCTGCTCCCACCAAGTAGTGGTCCGAGTTACAGTCCGCTCCTCTCATGCTCTTTACATTTATTACATTGTTTGCGTGTTTCTTCTCTATTAAAATATGGTCTATCTGATTTACTGTCTTTTTATCAGGGGAAATCCAAGTTCCTTTGTATATATCTTTTCGGCGTAATTGTGTGCTTCTTATCACCATTTGACTTTCTGTTGCAAAGCCTATTATTCTTTGGCCATTATCATTCGACACCTCATGCTTACTTTATTTCCCTATTATGTGCTCGTATATATTCTCTCTTCCGACTTGCAGTCTCCCATTATTATTTTGATGTCAAACCCTGGTAATTTATCATCATATTCTCTTTTAAATTGCTCGTAGAATTTATCTTTTTCTTCTTCTGTGGCATCTTCAATCGGTGCGTGTACATTTATTATACTTATGTTTCGTTTGACCCCTTTTAATCTTATTGTGCATAATCTATCTGATATTGGTTGGAATGCCATTACTCTTTCCTTCCATTTTCGCTGTATTATAAAACCTGTTCCTGACCTTCTGGTTTCTAACCCGCTTTTAAAAAATACCACGTCTTCTATTTCTACTATTTCTGTCTCCAATTGTTTTGTCTCTTGTAAAGATATTATTTCTACAGTATATCTTTTAATTCCTCTAATTAATTCTTTGAGTTTTCCTGTTTCGTATGTGCCTCTTCCATTCCATGTACCAAAGTTGACTTTAGTTTTCTTTTTGTTATTTTTACTTATTGCCTTGTCCATTGCCTGCGTCGTTTCCGTCTCATTTTTCTGTGTTGCAAACTGTATCTTGTAATTTTTCGGCTTTTCTTTTTTATTGCTGTCTTGATTTGTTTTATTTCCATAGTTCGTAATCCTCTTCTTTGCATTTTTCGTCGTCCTTTTTTTCCTTTCATTGCTGTTGCTTAGTTTTTTTGCTTTGGTCTCTACCACCAACGTTTGGTTCTTTCCATCCCAGCGCCATATTTCATGATCGGCATATATTTTTTTATACCCTACTTTCACTTTTCTCCCTTCCCGTCCTAGTTCTTGCGCTTTTTGTCTGACACTTTTCTGTACAATTCTGTCGTTCTTTTACCTTCTCGATTTCTCAATTTGGTTTTGTTTCGCATGATTTTCCTTTTTTCTTCTTCCTTTTCAAGCTCCACCAAACAAACTTTTTCTCCTAACTTCAGAGCCTTCTCTATTTGTACATCTACTTCTAATTCTGTCTGCATAAAATTTTTCATTGCATGCTTTAGGATATCTGGGCCATTTGTATCTATGTTCAAACCCTTTATAATTATATTTTTTCGCCTTTTTTGATTTTCTAAAATTTCAAGCTTTCCTTCTATTTGATAAATTGCTTGTTTTAGTTTCGTGTTTTCTTCTCTTAATGTTATATTCTCCTGTCGTAGCTCTCTTATTTCATCTCTATATTCTTTCTGCTCTCTACGCATCTCGCTAAGTTTTCTTGATTGTTCCTCGATTTTGAAACTTACTCCTGCCATCATTTCCATATTTTTTTGTACATTCTCCTCCATTTTCTCATTTCTGTTGGAGGGAGCTCTGCCTATTTTTCGACTTTTGTTAAAAGCCCGTTCCAATTCATCCTCTTTTCGTTTCTTGTCATTTTCGTCTGTCGTAGTACCGTCACTTTCCATTCGAAATAGCTCTTCGTATTTTTTATCTTCTCTGCTCATTGCAACTGGTTCGTTTCACTGCGATAAAGGTCTCGTTCGGACTATCTCCTCAGAAACTTAACCTTTTCCAGTGTAGAGAATTTTACGTACTTTAATTTTTAGAGCTACCCGCAATTACCCCGATTTGTTACCCTTAGAAAAATCGATGGTAAGACACTGTGGGACAGAGCTAAAACGACGGAGATGCAAGATGGAGAACATTGAGGACTGAGTAAGAAACAGAAAGGTACAATGGAACAATATACAATGGAATGATCACATAAGTCGAATAACAACAAATATAAGTAGCAAAGACGGCAAAAGGAGGTTCCCCAATAGAAAGGTCATTCAAAACACCATGAAAACTGTAGAACCACATCTAACTGGAGGCACATTGAATAATAGACAGTCATTTCTAGACAAAAAGAAGAAGTATAATGTAGGCTTTCACGGCCAGTATCTTGTAATTAACGTTCTTCAAGACCATGTTGTCCCATTTGCCCATTGTATTGGCGAAATTGTTTTTCTAATTCACCATAATGCACGACCGCACGTTGCAAAAATTATCTAGAGGAAGTTGAAATCGATGTTATATGATGGCCAACGAATACTGCCGATCTCTATCATATAGAGAATGTTTGGGAATTCCTTGGTAGACGTCTGCCGAATTCTCCTAATCAAACAGTCGACAGAAACTCTAAAGGCCGAACGCTTCAATTGGTAATAGTCCAGGGTTTAAGGTTTTTTCAATGACACTCGAGCAGCCAGGGTACTGAAGCGTTTTTTCGAAAGGTTATACCTATAAGAGCAAATTGTAACTATTTCCTGCGTAGGATCTGGCGGCCATTTTTATTTATAAACAATTAAGTGTCAAAAGTGGCATTCTTCCCTTTTTTTTCAAATTAAAAGGAAAACAGTGAAACTTATGGTTTTTTTAGTACACATATCTTTGAGATTATGGAAAAAGCTTTAAAATGACGTATTACAAAGACGTTATCATTTATTGTTAATATAATTACAAAGAAAGTTCGGAATTGAAAAAAAAATATTTTCGAATATCTATTGTAAAAATTAGTGTACAGCTTTGAAATTTCTGTCATATAAGGGTTCTTTGGTGCTTAATATGTGAGAAAAATTTCAAAGCGATTCATTCAATTGTTTAAATTTTATTCAAATTGTTTATCCCAGAAAGCTTTTTGTTTTCAATAACATAAGTCAGAAAAAAATGACGTTAGAACCATTCTACAGATGTCAAATGAAAGAGCATGAGCTATATTTTCAATTTGGTTTAAAAAAAAAACGAATAAAAAATGCATTTATTAGTAATAAATAATTATGCAAAATTATGGTAAATCTTTCCTTATAAACTTTTTATTTTGTTATATAAGAAATTATATATATTTATTACAATTTTTTATCAATTATGATATAAATAACATTACTTGGTAGTTGTGCACTTAAAACAGGGTAAAAAAGTTAATTTTTTTGGAAAAAGTTATTCAAAAATTTATAAGGAAAGATTTACGATACTTTTGCATAATTATTTATTATTAAGAAATACATGTTTTATTCGCTTTTTTTAAACCAAGTTGAAAATATAACTCATGCTCTTCCATTTGATACCTGTGTAATGTTTCTAACGTCTTTTTTTCTGACTTATGTTATTGCAAGAAAAGTGCTCTCTGAAATAAACAATTCGAATAAAATTTAAACAATTGAATGAATCGCTTTTAAATTTTTATCACATATTAAGCACCAAAGAACCCTCAATTGACAAAAATTTTAAACCTGTACACTAATTTTTGCAATAGTTATTGCGAACAAATTTTTTTTTGCAATTCCGACCTTTTTTCGCAATTATATTAACAATAAATGAGTATATCAAACTTTGTAATATGTCATTATAAAGCTTTTTCCATAATCTCAAAGATATTTGTACTAAAAAAATCATAAGTTTCACTGTTTTCCATTGATTTGAGAAAAAAGGGAAAAATGCCATTTGTTGACAGTTAATTGTGTATAAATAAAAATGGCCGCCAGATCCTACGCAGGAAATAGTTAAAATTTGTTCCTATAGGTAATACTTGTCGAAAAAACGCTTCAGTACCCTGGCTGCTGAAGTGTCACGAACAGGGTATATTTTTGTCTTATTACCCTGGCCTATAAGATAAGTAGGCCAGGGTAATAAGACAAAAATATACCCTGTTCGTGACACTTCAACAGCCAGGGTACTGAAGCGTTTGTTCGACAGGTAATACCTATAAGGACAAAAATAATAAGGTATTACTTCAAAGCGATTCATTCAATTATTTCAATTTTATTCAAATTGTTTATCCCAGATAGCTTTTTTGCAATAAGATAAGTCAGAAAAAAATAATGTTAAAACCATTCTCCAGGTGTCAAATTAAAGAGCATGAACTAAACTTTCAAACTGATTTAAAAAAGTGAATAAAAAATGCATTTATTAGTAATAAATAATTATGAAAAAGTATCGTCAATTTTTCTTTTTGTGAATCCTTTAAACTTTTTGAATAACTTTTTTCAAAAAAATCTATTTTTTACCGTTTTTGAGTGCATAACTACCAAGTACTGTTATTTATATGATAATTGATGAAAAATTTTAATAAATTTAAATAATTTATTGCATAAAAAAATATAAAGTTTATAAGGAAAAATAAACATACTTTTGCATAATTATTTATTACTAATAAATGCATTTTTTTTAAGTTTAGCTTATGCTCTTTCATTTGACACCTGTAGAATGGTTCTAATATTATTTTTTTTTACTCATGTTATTGCAAAATAAAGCTCTCTCGGATAAACAATTTGAATAAAATTTAAACAATTTAATAGATCGCTTTGAAATTTTTGTCTCAAGCACCAAAGAACCCTCATTTGACAAAAATTTCAAAGTCCTATACTAATTTTTACAATAGTTATTGCGAAATTAATTTATTTGAAATTTCGACCTTTGTTCGCAATTATATCAACAATAAATGAGTGTATTAAACTTTGTAATACGCCATTTTAAAGCTTTTTCCATATTTTCTCGAAGATGTTTGTACTAAGAAAACCATAAATCTTACTGTTTTCCATTACTTAGCAAAAAAAGGAAAAAAGACCGTTTTTGGCACTAAATTGTTTATAAATAAAAATGGCCGCCAGATCCTACGCAGGAAGTAGTTACAATTTGTTCTTATAGGTATTAGCTATCGAAAAAACGCTTCAGTACCCTGGCTGTTGAAGTGTCATGGAAAAAATCATATTACCCTGGACTAAAGTGTTGTATGAGCTTAATAATAATTTCAAGTCAGTTACATATATTTGATAATTATATAATTGATACTAATTATTTAATTATTAACGTTTAGGATCAGAAGTATCAATAATATAAATATTTCACGCATGTAATTTTTCAAATTACCATGCAAATGAAATTATATCCGGCATCATGACTTCGGCTTGATAGTTTTCAAGAATAAAAACAATTTTGACACTTGTTTACTACTTTTTATCTATTAGAATATGGAATCAGCTACAACAAAATAGTTATTTGGCAATGGCCTCCAAATTGACACTTCATTATTACAATAATAAGTATCTATTTGGAATTTGGCCCTGGAAGAAAACCCGGTAAACAAAGGCAGGCTATTCTATGTATATGTAATATTTCACTACTAGGTACTCACTACACTACCGTAGTAAGCCCTAAGGAAAACACCAGAGATAATGTCGAAAATTGATTAACAATTAGATACAATTATAACATTGAAATAATATGTAGGTAGTGCATTAAAATGTTACATTTAGGTTGCATTTCTTAGAGGAGTCAATTTTATTTTTTTAATGTATAGGGGGGTTCAGTAGAATAAGCTTAATTTCAAGTTTTTGGGGTCGCCACCCTTGTCCCCCGGCCGCCATATTGGAAAAAGGGGTGCAAAGGGTTTTCGCGCTGTATCTTCTAAACTAGCAATCCTACAGAAAATTTAAAAATCTACATTTATAGATATAAAATTTGTAGAAAATTAAATTTTCTACAATTTTATTTCTATTACTTTTTATCGTCAAGTGACCAACAAAAAAGTTATAAATAAAAATATGAGAAAATTTTGTAAGAAGTTTCCTTTTGGAAGTTATAACTTTTTTTCCGTTCATTTCACAATAAAATAACATCATCGCGATTTTGTAGAGAATTTTTCAATGAACAATTTTCGCTATAAAGTTGTTTAATTTTATTTATTATCTAGGTTTTACAGCGCTCCAATCTTGACCAGATTCTCGAATTTTCATAGGAATACAATAAAAAAATAGTATATTTTACAATAAGAGAGAAAAAAGACATATTTCTCACGAGCGCAGAAGTTTATTAGCACGAGCCGAGGTACGAGGCGAGTGCCGCAAATCAAGCGAGGGAGAAATATGTCGTTTTCTCACGTGTTGCACACTGTACTTTTTCTATGGATGCGTTTTTGTCAAGAGTTCAATCTTCAAAATTAAATAATTTAGGTGCTATTATGTAGATTATATGCCAAAATTGAAATAAAATACATATTATACACATATATAGGTATTTAATATTCTTAAAATTTATATATAAATTTATTTATTTAAAATTATAGTTACCAGTTACATTTGAACAGTTTTGAAAGTTAATTCCTCGTAAGTTTTGATTTGACACATTTTATTTGACAAAAATATTTGTGTTTGTATTGTGCATATTACCATGGAAACCGCGATTCTACGTATGGAACCCGTGAGAAAAAATATTTCTCACTGCAATGGTCGACTTTTCTCACACCCTGAGAAATTGTTCGTTTTGAATGTATGTAAGTAGTGAGAGAAGTTGCACATTGTATTGCATCCATATTCTATCTATATGTTATAGTCAAAGCCCGAATTTCAGGCACTCCTAGGTTTGACTAGGCAATCCTCAGGTCTGACTGACGGTCTTAGTCAAAGCCCGAAATAAATTACATTTCGGCCTTTGACTAGTCAAACCTAGGAGTGACTAAGTTGATCAGGCAAAGGTCGAAATTTAATTTTATGAAATCGGGGTTTGACTAGTCAAACCCCGATCAGCTATTGAAATGTAATTTGTTAGATTAGGTTTAATAAAACGTCATTTTTTAATATTAATGTTAATTATTTTTATATTGTCATAATTACAATAAAAAAAAATAGTATTTATTCTCACATGTTGAGGCATTATGGGCATTTAGAGAGTTGCACAATACGTTTGACCTTTTTCACTTACATAATTTTGAAGAGCATTTTTTATTGCAGTAGAATTTATAAAGCATTGTCCTCCAAATTTATAATCTTTTGTACCTACTAATTTCTCTTAAGACACAGCTTAACGTCTGGAGCATCTTAGAAATTAAGAAAATTCTCTTTGCATTCTCTTTTTTGATTTCTTGGAAAAAGTGTGTTTATTGTTCCGTATTTCATATCATCTCTATATAAGCCGTCAATTATTTTATTTTGTATGATACCCAAAATATTTCGAGCACCTCCTTTGGCTCTATCAAAGCTGGGGATAAGTAGGTGTTGTTAGAGTTTTTCCGATCGAAATTGGAGGAAACTTTTTTCACCTAATTGTTTCATAGCATTAGTTTGGGCATGAAGACCTTCAATCGCCTTTCCTTTATTTATTTAGATAGAACCAAAGGAGATGCTCGAAATATTTTGGGTATCATACAAGATAAAACAATTGACGGTTTGTATAGAGTTGGTATGAAATACGGAACAATGCACACAATTTTTTCAAGAAATAAAATAAGGGAATGCAAAGAGAATTTTCTTAATTTCGAAGATGTTCCAGACGTTAAGCTGTCTCTAAGAGAAATTCTTACAAAAGATCCTAAATTTGGAGGTCAAGGTTTTATAAAACGCTACTGCACTAAGAAATGCTCTTCAAAATTATGTAAGTGTAAAAGGTCTAACGTATTGAGCAACTCTAAATGCCATAATGCCTTAACATGTGAGAATAAACACAAATTTTTTAATTTTATTTACAACAACATAAAAATAATAAACACTAAAATTAAAAAATGACGTTTAATTAAACCTAATCTAACAAATTACGCCATTTTAATAGCTAATCGGGGTTTGACTAGTCAAACCCCGATTTCATACAACTAAATTTCTACCTTTGCCTGACCAACTTAGTCTCTCCTAGGTTTGACTAGTCAAAGGCCAAAACTGTAATTTACTTCGGGCTTTGACTAAGACCGTCAGTCAGACCTGAGGATTGCCTAGTCAAACCTAGGAGTGCCTGAAATTCGGGCTTTGACAATAACATATATATTAGTCGAGCGGCAGCAATCTGTATGCCGACCACGAAATTCAAATTTAAGGTGAATGACAAATTTCGGTCTATTTTTATGTTTTAGAGGTCGCTGAATCCGAATATGAACTTTATTTTTATCTAGATTTGGTGGAACATGTTCAAAAATCAAATTTTATACAAAAATGCCGAAAATCAGTTTTGATGATTTGTCAAATTTACCTCGCTGTATCTTTGGTCTCTAAATATTTCCTTTTAAAAATTTTACTGTTTAATCTCTGAAGTATGTAGATAACAATGGGATTTGTCCTAAATATTTAAACACATTAAAAAAGGAGTTGTTAGTTTTTAAACATTTTGTCATCATATTTCGTTAGTTTCATGTTTACTTAAAAAAGTTGAGTGACAAACTTTTTAGTTTATAATTTTAACCAACATAACAATAAAATATAATTCATGAAGAAGTTTTTTGGAAAATTTTAAGTCAAAATATACAATAGGAAAAAAGTTATGTTACTTCATAAACAAGCGGCACACCCCAAAAAACGCTTATATCTCGAGATCCTGACCACGGTGTGGTGAATGGCTAATTTTTATCATACTTTATGATTTTGATAACAAAAATTCGTTTTTTGCTCTTCTTAAGAATTTTGCAATATGCGGTTGCGTCATTCTTCTTCTGAACCGGCGAATTTGTCCTCAAACAACTCCTTGGGCCGTTTCTATATATGCTTCGGATTATAAGTTTTGTAGTCGGGAGAAAGGTCAAAACAGATTAATATTAGCATAGGAATGTTAAAATCATAATAAATTGTATCAATAAAAAATATATATAGATAGAAAAGTAAGCCTAACTTTCTTTTATTGTATCCCTATAAGCATTCGAGAATCTGGTCAAGTTTGGAGCGCTGTAACACCTATATAAATAAATAGAATTAAACAAATTTATAGTGGAAATTGTTCATTGATTTCCAAGATGGCGGCCGGAGGACAAGGGTGGCGACCGCAAAAACTTGATTAAGCTTCTACTGATCCCCCCTACACATTAAAGAAATAAAATTGACTCATCTAACAAATGCAAGGTACGGCTTAAAAAATGTAACATTTTAATGGAGTAATGATATATTCTAATATAAAGCAAAGTGTCTTCGAAACACACATAGTTTTCACTAGCGCTAAGAGGACACTGAGAGATATATTTTTTTCAACATGTTGTGCTAAAGAGCCAACAAGTCTATTATCGAACCAGCTCTTAAGAGGCTACAGTAGCGCGTCATCAAAACCGGAAAACGCAGTCCAAGATTGCAGCTTTTTGAATATTTTGTCAAGATTATTTGGCACACATATTCCTAATATAGTAAAGAATGGCGGTACAGAGCCCAATTTGAGAAATACACTCACCGGCACAAAATTCCGCCACCCAAAATTTTTGATTAAGTTTGAAAATCTGTAACTTTATTATTTGTACTCCGATTTTCAAAATTCTTGCATCAGTTTATAGGTACATATATTAGTGATGTTTTGTATTATTCCGGTAACAAAATTTTTTTGCTTAGATGTCATTATACGGGGGTGAATGGAAGCGTTGTATTTTCTCCTAACTTTAAAACATTCTGTGGAAAAATTGGAGGGCTGATTTTATTTCATGCTCCTTTTGTATTATCCTGGAAGTATCGCTAAGGTTTTGTTTTTTGAATTATCCGAATATCTCTTTTTCTTGTAAGAGTTGTAAGTAAAAATACTGCTTTGAAGTTTCTTTTAATTAAAAATATCAAACGCACTGAAATTAACAAAAGAAAACAAAATTAACAACAAAACAAAACAGTTCAATAGCGGGTATGTCTACCTCTTGCAGCAACGACTGCTCGCAATCTGTTTGGAATCGAATAAGAACGTGTTTGTCGAATAGCCCGATATTCCACTACTAAGGCCATAACTGCACCAAATTTTCTGGAGGCCTAGGATGACGGCGAATAGCATTTTTTAATTCATCTCATAAATACTCAATATGATTCAGATCTGGGCAGCATGCGGGCCATTCTAATTTATCAATCCAACCTATATTTTATGAGTAAATCAGTGTTTTTAGTTACAACAAATGGTACAGCTCTTACAAGAAAAGACCTTCTACCTATTGGTGTCGGGATTACAATAATAACTTAGATATTGTGTACAAATTTACGCCACTGTCTTCTATTTTGTGCCAATACTTTTGCTCCTTTCCAGGATTTGCCTCTCTTTTGTAGAACTTTTCCAATAGCTTGGTCCCATGTTTCTCTTGGTCTTCCTCTCTTCCTCTTGATATTTACTTTCGCTTCCCAAATCATTTTTACCGGTCTTCTATCGTCTAGTCTTTGTAAATGTCCCCACCAGCTGATTTGTCTTTTTTCTATGAATTCTAAGATTGATGCCACCTCCAGATCCTCCCTTATCTGCTCATTTCTTACCCTGTCAAGTCTTGTGACTCCTCTTGCTCTTCTTAGGTACTTCATTTCCGTCGCTTGTATTCTGCTCTTCTGCCTCTCTGTTAATGTCCACGATTCACAACCGAAGGTGAGTATGGGTCTATATATTGCCTTAAAAACTTTCATTTTTGTACTTTGCGCTATTTCCTTTTTTCCTATAAAAGTTGTGTTCATTGCATAATATGAATTTATTGCATTCCCTATACGTTTATCGATTTCTAAACCTTGTTGACCTGAATCTTCAATTTTTACACCCAGGTATTCGAAGCATTCAACTTGTTGTATATGTATACCATTGATCTGTATACTCACGTTTCCTTTAGTTTCTGCTACTACCATCACTTTTGTTTTTGTTATGTTTAGTTTCATGCCACTTTCTTCTAATATTTCACTCCACGTTTGTAAGTTTTCTTGTAGGTCCTTTTCTTTTGCTGCCATTATAACGATGTCATCTGCAAAAGCACACTCTGATATTTCGATCGGTTGTAAGTTTTTGTATCCTACAAATAGGTGTTTTGTTCTCTGACTACATTTTTTAATTATTTCGTCCATAAACAACGTAAACAATGTTGGACTTAGTCCTCCTCCCTGTCTTAGACCATCTTTTGTTATAAAATTTTCTGACTTGAGGTTTCTAGTTATAACACAATTCATCGTATTTTTATATAGACATTCAATATTTTTCTTTAGTTTGGTTGCTATTCCTCTTTGTTCTAGGAGCGACCATACTTTTTGCCGAGGAACAAGATCAAACGCTTTTTGTAAGTCGATAAACGCAAAATATGCTTTTCCTCTTCTGAGTTTCGTTTTCTCAATGATCTGTTTAATAGTGAAGATGTGATCTTGCACACTTCTTCCTTTTCTAAAGCCACTTTGAGTTGCTGCTAATGTTGTATCGATTATCTTTGTCAGCTTTTCTTACAATATCTAACATTTGTTCGTACAGTTTCATCGCCGAGCATAAGAGCATTATGCCTCTGTAGTTTTTGCATTCTTTTATATCTCCAGATTTAAATATGGGTAGTATCAACGAGATCTTCCATTCTTCTGGTATTCTTTCAGCTTTCCATATCTTGTTTATTAATTGTAATAATATGTGTTGTCCTTGTACTCCCATATATTTGAGCATCTCAGTTGTTATTTTATCATGCCCTGGTGACTTTCCATTTTTCATTTTTGCCAATCCTTGTGTAAATTCTTCCCATGTTATTGCAGTGTCTTGCGTTTCTTCTATGGTTTCTTCGGTATTTTTCACGTTAATGGTATAATGTGGTGTTTCGTTTTCAGTTGATAATAGTTCTCGACTAGTTAGGATAAACTAGTATGGCCTAGGCCAAACTAGTTTGTCCTATCGCGCGTATGCCAAACTAGTTTGTCCTAGGCCAAACTAGTTTATCCTGATATACAGACGCACACTTCAGGCCAAACTAGTTTATCCTGAAGTGTATGTTTTTATATCAGGATAAACTAGTTTAGCCTAGTCCAAACCAATTTAATCTGGTCGAAAGTAATTGATTACAGATTGGTTGGTGATTTAAACGTAAGTTTAGAAGACACTATTAAGAGTTGTAAGACTTTTAAGTATTTAGGGTAAATGATAAACCGAGATGGCACTAGTATGAAAGATATAGAAATGAAAATAGTACGGGGAAAACAAGCCACGAAAGCACTCCATGGAGTGATATTGAAGAACAATCTAACTAAAGAAAACAAAAAAGGATTTTTCAGGGCATAGTGCTGAATATTACCCTACAAGAGCGGAAGAATGACCAGTGACAACAATAATACGAAATAAAATACGAACAGTTGAATTGGAGTTTATGAGAAGCAGTCTACAAATTACCAGGTAGGATATAATAAGAACAGAGGAAATATGAAACAGAATAGAAGTAGAATGCTCAATTACAAAAAAGTTGTGGTAGTAAAAGTAGAGCTCTGAAATGGTACGGGCATGTACAAAGAATGTCGGAGCACAGGTGACCGAAAAGATTACTGGACTTGGACCCGCGGTGAGGAAGATGGAGAGGAAGACTTGCTGTGAGATGGAAAACTCACATAGGAAATGCTATGATAGATAGAGACCTCAGAGATGGCGACTGGGAGAATAGAGTGCTATGGAAGACGAAAACGGCAAACTCATAATGGGAAAAAGCCAAGAAGAAAGTAATTCAGCGAACTAGTACGGCTTAATATAAATAATAAATTAATTAAAATACTTTGTTCTTGTAAAAATAATCATTTTTATTAAAATTATAATTATTCGTAACAAACAACAATAATATTGAGTTATATTCGCGGCCGGACGGATAGACAGCCTACGTCAAATTTCTCACCTTTAGTACCATCCTTGCGTTATAAGCTTTCATTTGACACCTCATTTGTCATTCTACCTGGTATAATGTCGGAGGGGTGGAGTTTGCGGACAGACAGACGGACGGACGGACGGACGGACGGACAGACGGACGTGGATAGTTCAACGTTTTCACATTTGTTCAAAATTGGTGAGAACAATATTAATTCGTACTCGATTTTATTCGTAAGTGTATGTTTTCTTTTATTTTTGGAGAAAACCTTATCCTTCTATTTACTATTTTTTATATTATGTAATTATACAAGAATATATCGATTTATAGCATGTATCAATATCTTCATTCGATGTATCATATGATACAATATATCGATGTATAATTTTTTTGCCATCCCTGTTGTTGGGACGTGATTTGGGAATTTCCCGCATGTAAAAGTCCTTACATGTTCGCTAAATTACTTTCGACTAGGCTAAATTGGTTTAGACTACACCGAGAGAACAATTTATTTTCTCCTAAAACACCGATTTCTTTGAGCAATATTTCTTAAAAGTTAACATATCCTATTAACTTAAACATACCGGTTCACATATAAAGAAACGAGTCTTTTAAACACAACTCAATAATTTCTTACAGATAATTTCTTCAATACTAAGAAATGCATTAATGGCTACATTTAATTTTCTTATCCTAAAGTTTTTATTTCTTAAATTGAAAACTACAAATATTTTGCAGTATAAGAAATATAATGTTAAGTTAATGCATATTTATATTTGTGAACAAGAAATTTTCTTGCAATTAAATAAACATTTTAAACCACAAGAAATAATTCTTCAGAAATACCCTCTGTAGTAACTGTGGTTATAAAATAAAAACTTTGTCATTA
This sequence comes from Diabrotica virgifera virgifera, assembly GCF_917563875.1. Classification (NCBI taxonomy): domain Eukaryota; kingdom Metazoa; phylum Arthropoda; class Insecta; order Coleoptera; family Chrysomelidae; genus Diabrotica; species Diabrotica virgifera. Next base: position 256,530,283 of record NC_065443.1, read on the forward strand.
ATGCCGAAATTTTACTTGCAAAGAGATTTTCTTCCACAAAAGAATTGCGCAGATTAACTATTTATGATTTAGTCGTCAGTGTTTGTCAAGATGGCGTGATATGTTCATGTTCATATAGATGGATGTTGGATTTATTGGTGTTCTTTAAAAATTAACGGATATTTTGAAGGTACGTACATATATAGGTATTAAATAAAAGTAAATTGAGTAATTTAAGATGTAATAATAATATTGTTGCGTATCCGAATGGTTAAAAAAGAAATATAATAGTATCTTTATATGCTTTTTAGGTATAATGATGGACGACTCTGAAATAAAGGAGCTTATTATTCTAACTGGGAAATATGCCACAATTTAAAGCTGGGACAGAATGATATAATATATAGCTTCAGAACAATATTAAGAAAGGAGTTATTAACCAACTGCGGGACCTTCCAGAACTTCATACATGTAAGTACCTTTTTAAAAATGTGTATACTTATGTATCAACTATAATAGGTTTCTTGAATGTATCGTCTGCTATAAAAATATACAATATAACGCTATATCAAACATGGCGGGTGCAACGCTGAGGATTTTTTCTGTTAATTTATTTGAGATAAAGAAATCAGTTAGTCTAAAAGAAATATATGTTTATGGTTAAGAAATGTTATTGCCGAAAACCGTGAATTAGTTAATATGTATTAAATGACTTAGATGTAAACTAATAATACTTTCCCGTAATAAAATTTCTTAATGATTAGGTATGATGTGTCTTTTAGATTATAAAAATTAAGAAAATTACATATTATTATGTCTGCTTCAATGCTTTACATTGGTTGTATTTTCCCTCTTGTTTTAGCTAACAATGTTTATTGTGTGACTTAATATTATACAGATAAATAATTAATATTTCATTAACAAAAAGAAAAAAATAAACAAATATATGTAGGTTAAATAATGCCATACGTTTGAACTAAATATGATTGATTATTATTAGTATTAATAGTTCTTACGTGGGGCCGTGTATTTTTTTTTTTTGTATTTCCTAAATTTGTCAAAATAAATATCTTTATCTTTATAAAAAAATTTTTATTAAAGTAAGTTTACTCTTTCTACATAACGATTTTGTTTTAGTGAATTGCTGATATACAAAGTGCTATTAACAAAAGAAGGAACATTTGAGGAAGTTGGATTTGCCTCTCCATCCTTTTATTGTTGTGTAGAAGCCAGTTGTTTAAGGGTGGAGAAAATATTTGTATGTAATAATAACGTTTTATATCTTGTTTTATTAATAAATAATGATTTTACCTTAACACAACGATTTATTTCGCCGTATGTAATATCACTTTATTTTCAAGAAATATTAACTTAACTCTAAATATACGTTTATCTCTGCGAAATATATTTCTTAACATTAAATAAATAAATTATTAATAGTAAAATAATAATATTCCTTACTAAGAAATATTATTGCTCAGAAAGAACAGTTTGCTAATGTGTAGAAAATATATTTTTATGACTAATAAAATTAATTAACATCAAGTGTAATTTCTTTCTGATAAATGGGTTTGAAGTTTGCCAGAAAGTGATAGTTCAATAATGTTTAAGATATATTTCTTTGGCTCTAGTAGAATTTATTTGAAATATTTTAGAAAATTATATCTTACATACAAAGATATATTTCTTAGGCAATATGCCAAGTCGATCTTTCTTAAATATTAATAAAGTTTCTTTATGTCAAGAATTTTTTCTCTCGGTGTAGGCCGTACTAGTTTATCCTGAAGTGTGAGTCTTTATTATATCAGGATAAACTAGTTTGGCCTAGGCCAAGCTAGTAAGGCCTGAAGTGTGTGTATTTATATCAGCATAAACTAGTTTGGCCTACGTACGATAGGACAAACTAGTTTGGCCTAGGCCATACTAGTTTATCCTAACGCGGGATTTGGCCGGTAACATATATAGGTATATCGATATCTGTTCAGTGCAGTAGTGTATTATTTTAAGAATTCGTTAGTGTTTATTTATAATTAATTTTTTATATTTTTGTGTAATAGAACTAAGTTGTTGGACTATTTGAAAAAATAGATTATTGTTAATTATTGTGAGTTTTACTTATAGGTAAGTATATTTTACGTAAAAATATTTCGAATTCTAATGCGAGTATATAAAGTTTTAAGAGGATTTTTTAGTCTAAAAATATCATGAATAGTTTAAAAGTTAAATTTTAAAGGTCACCGCACACATCTTATGGAAAATATAATATCAGTCAAATGAAATAAAATTTATATGAATAGATGCATCCTGAAATTTCAATAATTTGATACCATTGCGCCAACTCTGTATTTTGATTAAAAAGAGCGTAAATTGATAAAAATAAATCTAAAATCAAATAGGAATGTACGTGTGTCAAAGAGAGAAAAAGATCTTGTGATTCGCTTACTCCATAAATCTTTCTGAGAGATTAAGGCACTGGCTTACTGTTATCTTTTCCTATTATTATTGATAATAAAGTAGGTATAATTTGGTTAGTTTTATCGCGTCTAATCGGCTTAAGCTAGTGGTGAATAGACTGTTTTCAATAGCATCTAGACTAATGTTATTTATGAATGCCAGTTTTATGGACTTCAAAATGCGATTTCGATAAACTTTAATTACAATTAACGCCCTAATTAAGCAAAATTCAGAGTTGGCGCAATGGTGTCAAATTATTGAAATTTCAGGACGCATCTATTCATGTAAATTTTATTTCATTTGAGTGACATTATATTTTCCATAAGGTGTGTGCGGTGTCCTTTAAATTTGGCTTTACAGAAGCGTACAGATTCACATGGAGATTATGGCAATGGTGTCAAATTATTGAAATTTCAGGACGCATCTATTCATGTAAATTTTATTTCGTTTGAGTGACATTATATTTTCCATAAGGTGTGTGCGGTGTCCTTTAAATTTTGTTTTACAGAAGCGTACAGATTCACATGGAGATTATGGCAAACCCACTGGAGTTCCTTAAATACATCTTTACGTGCAATCCAGCCCTCAGTATATAAGCCACTTTACACTGGCCCCACAGGACTCTCTAGACAAGACCTTAGAATTATAAGAAGAATCCGTATAGGCCACACCAAACTTACTCACGCCTTCCTGATGTCATCAGATATCCGGCCTATCTGTTTAACATGCCAGTGCCAACTTACCGTGAACCACATTATTACCGAATGTCATCAGTTCAGTGTAGTAAGACAACAGCTCAAACTCAAACCGCAGCTATGTGACATTCTAAGTGATACCAACCAGTTAGACAGAGTTCTTCAGTTTTTAAAAAAAATATCATTGTATCATAAACTTTAATTTTTTTTATGACATAACTTGTTAATGCTCTTTATTTATACCTCTTGTAATCTTGTTTGTAATCGTCCCGTGCGAGTGGCCATAGTTGCCGAGCACGTTAATGTAAATAAAAAAATTTTGCTTTGATCCGGCATTGGTCGCTAGGTAAGTTTGTACGCAGGTGGTCGCGCGTGAGATTTTCTCTCACATATCCAACTTTTGCCTTTCTTTTCAAAATAGAATCTTTAAAACAGGTTTTAAACTTTTTTTTATTAACTAATAATAAGAACATAATAATATAACATAATATACATAATAATATGAAAAGATACAAAAACAAGATTAACATTGAAAAATTATTTCAGGTTTTAAGTGGAAAAATAAAATTAATTTTTATACACAGTAGGTGGCGTCGGTGGTCGCGCGATGAGAGAATCTCTCACATGAAGCGCACTGACTCAACAATCTGGTGATACTAAGTCAACTGAGCTACTATATAATCGGACCAGTCTATTAGATTGTCGAAGGAGGATAGTTAGGAGACTAGAAGGAACTACAGCGCGTATAATTGTTCAGAAAAAAAGTTGTAACCAATTTTCTAAAACCGTGAGAAAAATCTCATATAGCGACCACTGTCGGGTTAATAAACCTTTCACCTATTTTCGGTTTATTTTTATAAATATTTATTTACTAATAATAAAATTGTTTTGTATTACTTCCATTTAGCGCGCCTATGAGATAATGCCACAATATTAGTTATGTCAAATAATCCCGACGCACTGTTGCCAAAGTTTCGCAGAACTTTCGAAAGAAGGTGTGCAACTATCTCCCGAAGTTATATTGATGACGCGGTACTGTTGGCTCTTAAGTATTTTGCTATTACCAGAGAACGGCAGTTCTCGCCAGTGGCGCACACCTACATCACCTACACACGACGCTATATATTATACACGAAATTTTCGATTGTCTAAATCTGACTGAATTGAAAATTGGGCCAACTCCCATCTTAAGAGGATGGGTACGTATTTTCGGCTGCAATTCTATTCAAATGGGGATTCATTTTTTTCGAATCCTGAGAAAACTAATAAGAATTTTTGAAAATTTTAAACGCAGAATGAAAGATTATGTTATTGGCGAGGGCCGAAAGTCCCTGAGAACTTCTATAATGTTTATTTTAATAAGTTACAGGGGTAAAAAACTAAGAGAAAATTTAGTGTGATATTTAATTTAAAATATCTCATTCAAAATAAAATTATTTTTTCTAAGGGACTTTCGGCCCTCGGTAATAATATAGTCTTTCATTCTGCGTTTAAATTTTTCAAAAATATTTATTGGTTTTTTCAGGATTCGAAAAAAATGAACACAATGTCCGTAGTAATATTTCCAAATCTATCTTTGTCATACAACGCACTCAGTCGAATAGAATATTGTCAGCATACTGTCAGTCAGACAGTGACAATCAGTGACAATTTTAAATATTTGACATGGCATCGGGAATATTTTGAGTTGTTAATTAAATAATAGTGATATATACGCTGTGAGCTCGTACGTAGAGGGGATATTTACAAATTCGCGAGCGCCAGTAGTGGCAAGTCTGTAAACCTTTACCGGAAATTTGACATAAATGTCAAAGTGATTAATTTAAAATTAAAAGTAAAAACATTAATTATAAAAAATATTAGTTGGTCAAAGCTGTGGTATATATTTTTACCTTAAATATAGACCAGGGTAGAAAAATAAAAACGGGAAAAAAATCAATACAGGTATTTGAAGGTGCTAAATCGTAGGGAGTATATAGTTAATTAAAAATACATACAGAGGTACTCGTAAATCGACCTCATTTTTTTATAAAAAAATGCCAAAGTCAGAAAATATTGTTTTTTGCCTATAGCATTTTTAGTATCATATTTACAGCAAAAGTTGTATTATGAAAGTTGTGTATCACAAAAAAACGATTAATTTAAATTTTTACAAGTTAAAATCCATCAAGAATTAACCGAGATAATTGCAAAAAACCACGTTTTTTGCACTATTTTGGAAATGTTAATAACTTTTACTAAATAGGTTGTAAGGAACTTATTGTACCTTAATCATAAGGCAATTAAGTGCCTTTATTAGTTTACAAAATCTCAAGAAGATCTGTTTGTTAGTTTACAAGTTATGTTAAATGTTTATCCCAGACATCGAATGTTTAAACAATCATTGTTGCCCAAGGAGTGTTTTCAGAGCTTTTTGGCAAAGTGCAATGACTACTTAAAGACTCAAAGTAATAAGAAAATTAAAAAAAATAATATATTTGTTTTTTAAATGTTGTTAAACAAGTCGATAAAAAAATGGTAGGTTTTTTCTTAATAAACAATTAGAATATCTTTGCCATTTTTTCTGATAAATAATTATAATTGGTTGTGTCAAAAATCTGGTAAAAAAATGCACATTAAAATGAAAAAAATAACTTTCTAGGACCAATAATAGCCAAGTTATACTTTTTTTTTTGAAAAATCACATCTCTATTGTTTATAAATATTAAGAGTTGAAATTTTTACAGCATGGTAATAAATATCTATATTTTATATGACAATTGATAAGTACCAAATATCTTCTATTTAAAACGAGTAATAACCCTGTAAAATCAAGTTATTCACGCTGACTGAGCTGGGACCGTGTGATATGGAAGAATGTCGGAGTTCAGTTTCTCTAGTCGAGATTTTGCTATAGCAAGTTCAATTTGGAGCGCTTGAAAATTTTTATAATATCTCAGCTTCCAGAGAACGTAGAGCCTTCAATTTTTTTTTAAATAGGGGTAACTCGACGAAAGAATAACAACTAGCTAATTTTCATTGACCGGAAAAATCGGAAAATTCTGGAAAATGGATTTTTTTATTCAACCTTCTATTTACAACGTTAACAGTAATATATTTTGATAAACATTTTCATAGAATATTATAAATTTGTGAATAAATATTAAAATATAATTATGGTATGTACCTATATATTTATTTATATACAGGGTTGTTCATTTTATTCGCCTCAGTGTTTGTACGGAAAACGACTTGATTTAAAAAAAATCTTCATAGAAATATACAAACACTACAATCTAAAAATAATATGAATTATACAGGGTGCTTCAAAAAAGAGTGGTATGTCAAAGATATATTTTTTATGGAACACCCTACACCTGATGAAATTTTTGAACTGCTCAAATTGAAACAATATGCTAGCTGCTAGCTAGACTATACCTAAGTACAGGGTGTTTTAATTCATTTAAATTTTTAGAAAAACGTAAAATTTTAGAGAAAAATAAATATTTACGAATCTAAGAATCGTTGACAATTATTTCTTGGATCTTCATAATTGACTATTTCGCATATTTAAACAGATGTTTATTGTAACAAAATTTATAATTACTTAGGTCCAATTTCACCAACAACAAATAAATCAATGAATGCTATTCGTCCAATAAAATGTATTAGATGTTTAAGTTTATATTTTGTTTCAATATAATTTTAATAATTTAACCCATTAACCGCCAAGCAAAGAAATACTGCAATAATATGTAATATATTTGATTAACTAGAGTAAAATAAACTTAAACATTCGTAAAAAAAATTTTTTACACTTTGATAATGGCAGGTGTCACAACAACAAAATGGTTCGTTTTCGAACCTTTGGCGGAAATGAGATATAAAAATTGAAATACACAATTTTATTTGTTGTGAAAAGTCTCAAAATATTTAGAGTGTAAATGGACCTGGAAGTTTTCATAAACAAAAATAATATGGTTAGAACATTGCCTACACCTTCTTCAGCTTCTTTGTCAAAAATGAAGTCGAACGGCCCTCTATCCTTTTTAGAAATGTTTTTAGATATTTGAAGTTTACACTTTCCAATCCTGTATCTTGCACTGTGCCAGTTGCATAAATTCGACGAATCGACATATTGTCTACTGTCTACAACACTACACATCCTCCCTTATGGAGCCCCCTCCTCCCCCACGCTAGATTATAACAAAACTGAATACCAGAATACCCGTCTTTCTAAAGGTACGTATCCACTATGTTCGTAATATTGGACCACCGAGGCACTGCCGCACGGTCTTTGGCGCACTGTTGCACGGTCCGGGAGCGCCAACCATCCACTATGTTCACGAACCTCTTGCACTCCGCGCTCCCTGCAACTGCTCCAATCGATACGGTATGCGTTCCTCTACATATAAACCGACACCAATTGGAACGCCGAGACGGAGCGCGCACTGTTGCACGGTCCGGGAGTGCCTACCATTCACTATGTTTACAAACCACTTGCGCTCCGCGCTCCCTGCAACTGTTCCCATCTACATGCATGCGCTCCTCTACATATAAACCGCCACCTATTGGACCGTTGAGGCGGAGCGCACACTGTTGCATCGTCCGAGAGCGCCAACCATCCACTATGTTCACGAACTTCTTGCGCTCCGCGCTCCTTGCAACTGCTCCAATCGATACGGTATGCGCTCCCTTACATATAAACCGCCCCAGATTGGAGCGCCTAGGCAGAGTGCGCAAAATTGCACAGCCCGGGAGCGCCAAACGTGTCCACTATGTGGAGCAGTTGCAGGAGCTCGGAGTGAAAGCATAGTGGATACGTGTTTTTACACATAATAAAGAAATATCCCAACAAATTACTGCCTGTGCATCACCTTGAACTTATTCCTGATCAGACAGGAATATATGTCGACTTCCGCCAATGGTTCGTTATCGAACCATTATTTTCAAACACGAGATTTGATGACTCAGAAATTATTTTTTTTGTATTTTTATAACAATTGGTGTACAAATAGGTTAAAAAAATAATGTTTTAATTTATTTGACCACAAAAGTGTTATGCCGATAAAATTACTACAGTAAAAATAAAGTTGCGTCGAAGGATTGAAAATGTCGGACATTTAGAAAATATTTTTGTGATGAAAGCATGAGTTTGGAAATTAAACAAAATTAAATTTAGTTACACTTATATCTTCTGGTTGCTTAAAAAATACAAAGATTTAAAAAAAATTAACGAATTGCCAAAAAAAATTCTACAAAAAAATGGTGCGTTTTCGCACCTTTGGCGCTAAATGGGTTAAAGTGAAACTGGCGAATTTACTTTCTTCTAAATATTTACAGTCAGATTAACTTGCCAATTTAGTCAAAGAGTAAGTATTTTTTTGATAAATAAATAAAATAAGTCTTATTTGACGTTAGTAAAATGGAGATATGTCAGTTTATTGGTCGAATAACTTTAATCATAGAATAAACTACTATTCGTCGTTGGTGAAACCGGCCATTGATCGTACATTTTAAGATTTAAAAACTAATTGGAAACAAAAACATTCTCAAATTAAGAAAAAATGTATATGTATAGATTATAATTATTGATCTTCGTTAATTATACACAGTTTATGTACAGATTTATTAATTTCTTAAACATTATCCCTAATTTTTTTAAACAAATCTTCTTCAACTTCACTTTTGTCATCTATAATATCTGTCAAAAGGTTGTAGCATCTTTTTTCATTAGTATCATATTTGCAATTTATGCAAAGCTCGGTACAATTGATTTATTTTAAGAAATTATGGATAATGTGGAAGAAATTGATGAACCTGTACAAAAACTGTGTAGAATTAACGAAGATCAATAATTATAATCTATACATTTTTTTTTCAATTTGAGAACGTTTTTGTTTTCAATTAATTTTTAAACCTGAAATTGTACGATCATGTAATTATAAATTTTGTTACAATAAAAATCTGCTTAAATATGCTAAATAGTCTATTATGAAGATCCAAAAAAAATTTGTCACCGATTCTTAGATTCGTAAATACCTGTTTATTTTTTTTTTCTAAAACATTACATTTTTTTTAAATTGAAATAAATCAAAACACCCTGCTCTTAGATATAGTCTAGCTTATTGTTTAAGGGCAAATTCAAAAATTTCATCAGGTGTAGGGTGTTCCATAGAAAATATGTCTTTGATATACCACTCTTTTTTAAAGCACCCTGTATAATTCATATTATTTTTAAATTGTAGTGTTAATGGCCCTGTATATTTCTATGAAGAATTTTTTTTAAATCAATTCGTTTTCCGTACAGACACCGAGGCGAATAAAATGAACAACCCTGTATATATACTATAATTATATTTTAATATTTATTCACAAATTTATAATTTTTTATGAAAATATTTATCAAAATGTATTAGTGCTAACGTTGTAAATGAATGTTGAATAAAAAATACATTTTCCAGAATTTTCCGATTTTTTCGGCCAATGAAAATTAGCTAGTTGGTATACTTTCGTCGAGTTACCCCAAAAAAAATTAAAGGCTCTACGTTGTCTGGAAGGTGAGATATTGTAAAATTTTTCAAGCGCTCCAAATTGAACTTTTTATAGCAAAATCTCAACGCGAGAAACTGGACTCCGACATTCTTCCATATCACACGGTCCCAGCTCAGTCAGCGTGAGTAACTTGAATTTAAAGGGTTATTACTCGTTTTATATAGAAGATAGTTCGTACTTATCAATTGTCATAAAATATAGATATTTATTACCATGCTCTAAAAATTTCAACTCTTAATATTTATAAACAATAGAGATGTGATTTTTCAAAAAAAAAGTATAACTTGGCTATTATAGGTCCTAGAAAGTTTTTTTTTTTTCATTTTAATGTACATTTTTTTACCAGCTTTTTGACACAACCAATTATAATTATTTATCAGAAAAAATGACAAAGATATTCTAATTGTTTATAAGGAAAAAACTTACCATTTTTGTATCGACTTATTTAACAAAATTTAAAAAATAAATATATTATTTTTTTTAACTTACTTAGTACTTTGAGTTTTTAAGTAGTCATTGCACTTTGCCAAAAAGCTCTGAAAACACTCCTTGGGCAACAATGATTGTTTAAATATTCGATGTCTGGGATAAACATTTAATATAACTTGTAAACTAACAAACAGATCTTCTTGAGATTTTGTAAACTATGCTAAACTAATATTTTCTGACTTTGGTCTTTGTTTATAAAAAAATGAGGTCGATTTACGAGTACCTCTGTATGTATTATTAATAAACTATATCCCCCTACGATTTAGCACCTTCAAATACCTGTATTGATTTTTACCCTGAAATCGCTCATATTTATTTTTCTACCCTGGTGTATTGTGGAGAAACACAAAACACAAAAACACATACTTAATATGTGTTTTTGTAGATACACATTAAAACTAGTTTTGGCCCTATAATGAGTTATGTTTTTGTTTATGTTTTCAGTTTTGTTGAATGTTTTTGTTTTTAATTAATTTTTAAATCTAAAAATGTACGATTAAATAATTATAAATATTATTACAATAAATATCTGTTCCAATATGCTGAATAGTCTATTATAAAGATCCAAGAAAAAATTTGTCACGGATTCTTAAATTCGTAGATATTCATTTTTTTTTCTTAAACCTTACATTCTTATAAAAATTGAAATAAATCAAAACACCATGTATTTACGTGTAGGAAACCCTTATAAAAATATAGCTTATTTTTTTAAGGAAAATTCAAAAATGGCTCACGAGTAGGGTGTTCCATAAGAGAAAATATAACTTTAATATACCCCTCTTTTTTGAAGCACCCTGTATAATTTTCATTAGTTTTAGATTGTAGTGTTAATTGCCCTGTAAATTGCTGTCAAGAATATTTTTTTAAATATCAAGTCGTTTTCCGTACAGAGACCGAGGCAAATACGATGAACCACCCTGTATATATATATAAAGATATATATACTGTACATTTATTATTTATTTACAAATTTATAATATGCTATGAAAATATTTATTGAAATATATTAGTGTTAACGTTGTAAATGAATGTTGAATAAAAAAGTCCATTTTCCAGAATTTCCCGATTTTTCCGGTGAATGGAAATTAGCTAGTCGTTATTATTTCGTCCAGTTACCCCAATTTAAAAAAAAATGAAGGCTCTACGTTCTCTGGAAGCGGAGTTATTGTAAAAATTTTCAAGTGCTCCAATTTGAACTTTCAATACCAAAATCTCGAAGCGCGAAAGCGGACTCAGAGATCCTTCCCCCATCACACGGTCCCAGTTAAGTCAGCTCGAGTACCTTCATTTTAAAGGGTTATTGTAATAATGTTTAAAATCTTATGAATTGTTGTAGTACTTTATTCAATAATCATACTTTATAATTATAAGTCATTGCTCTATTATCGTTACTTGACCTAACCCCTGCCATCAGGCCTCATGTCCCTTGTCCTGTGTCATCGCTCTGTCAACAATCACTTCAAGTGATCTATGATCACAGGACTTTACATTTGTGAGCTATTCAGTCTCATGACATCTTTCCCTTCCTATAAAGCAGAGAACTTACAACAATAAACTCAGAATAAAATATTATAAAATACTAATACTACCTACGACTAACAATAATATTAAGTGATTACAAAACTAGTACATCTCGAAATCATTATATCGAGTTGGGGGTTTAATTACTCTTTTACCTCTGGTAGGAAACTGATTCGGTACTTCACTCTCACAGGCCATTGATGTTGAAGGTTTGTTACTCTGATTATCATCAAGATCATCTTCTAATTTAATGTGATGTTTAGGCGTATTACTAGATGGTCTCAAGTGATATTTATTTCTTCTTACCAATGTTCCATTTTCTTTCTCAATAACATATGATCTTGGCTCTTGTAAACATTGCCTGACCACAGCAGGTTTCCATTGCCCATCTTCCCTTATAACAACGTTATCGCCTTCACTTAATTCTTCTCTTGCAGCTGTATTTCTATCATAGTAGTGCTTGTACAATTTTCTTTTGTCATCCAATTTATTCTTTTCACTTGTTAGGTCTACTTGTTCTGGTAAATATTTTTCATGTAAGACTGGAAGTTTGCTTCTAAGTCTACGACTATTCAAGAGTTGTGCTGGGGACTTGTCTGATCCTAACAGTGGTGTGTTCCTATATTCTAATAAAGCTAACTGAAGATCACCACACTTTCTGAGAATATTTTTAGCTATCTGAACAGCTCGTTCCGCCTGCCCATTTGATCTAGGATATCTAGGGCTAGATGTCACAAATTTAAAATTCCATTCTCTAGAGAATTCTCTACATTCCTTAGAGCCAAAAGGCATATTGTCAGATACAATTTCCAAAGGAATCCCATGAGTGGCAAACATGGTCTTAAATGATTTTATTATTGACTGGGATGTTTTGGACGGCAACAGAACAATTTCAATCCACTTTGTGAGATAATCCATTACAATTAAATAAGATGCTCCTCCGAACTCACAAATATCAGCCGCTAGCATTTGAAATGGAAGTTCTGGAATTTCTCTTAGTATTAATGGCTCTTTAACATTACTTCTGTGATATTTCTCACAATCAACACAATTTCTAACCAAATCCACTATGTCCTTATTCATATTTGGCCAGAACAACACTTGCCTTGCTCTTTGCTGTGTCTTTGTAACTCCAAAGTGTGTTTCATGAAGAAACTTTAACATCCTAGGCCTTAAAGAATCCGGAACTATAACTCTGTCCATATAAAATATCAAATCATTCAATATGTAGATGTCATGCCTAATACTAAAATAGTCTTTTACTACATAAGGTACCCTCGAAGAGCATGACGGCCACCCTTTTTCACAAAATTCTTTGATCAATTGAAGTTTTTTATCCTGTTTAGTTTCAGCTATAAATTCCTCTCTCCTTTCATCTGTTATATTTATTGTATGCACTATTTCTGTTACAAAAGCATCATCCTCTACCTTTTCCTTCACAAAATTACGAGATAACAAATCAGCTATTAGCATTTCCTTGCCTGGCATATATTCCACAGTTAAGTCATATTTTAATAATTTTACCTTCATACGTTGTAGTCTAGGAGAATCTACTTCAGCTATGCCTTTCTTCATTATCGAAATCAATGGCTTATGATCTGTGAATACCTTAACTTCTCTACCATAAATATAATTATGAAATTTAGTACAAGAAAATAGGATTGCATTTAGTTCCTTTTCAATCTGGCTAAATCTAGTTTCACAATCAGTTAAAGACCTAGAAGCAAAAGATACCGGTTTATGATTCTGCAGTAATACACATCCCACGCCATTTTGACTTGAATCTGTTTGAATTATTATTGACTTATTTTCATCAAAATTTGCAAGAACTGGTGGTGAGCAAATTAACTTTTTTATTAAATTTAATGCGTCTGTGTGACTTTTAGTCCACACCCAAAGTGTATTCTTTTTTAACAATTCTCTTAATGGGGCTGATACATCCGATAAGTTTGGTATAAAACTGCGATGATAATTGATCATGCCCAATATTTTTTGTAACTCTTTTTTATTATTGGGTTCTTTTAAATTAATAATAGCTTTTATTTTATCTAAGTCAGGTCTCATACCATTTTTATCAAATGTATTTCCCAAATATTTTACTTCAGACATTCTATATTGTATCTTATTAGAATTAAATTTTACCCCAATATTTCTAGCACGTTCCAATACTTCATTAAGGATTCTATCATGTTCTTTAAGACTATCAGCAAATATCAAAAGATCATCAAAATATATAAGACAGCCCTCAATATCACCAAAATTCTCTAAGTTAATTCTTTGAAAAAATTCGGGGGCAATATTTAGTCCAAATGGAAGTCTATCAAATTTCCAAATTCCAAAGGGAGTTCCAAATGCACAAACTCTACTGGACTCCTCATCTAGCTGAACTTGATAGAATCCCTCTTTAAAGTCTAAAACAGAAAAATAGCATTTGTTTTTTAACTTATTGCATATCTCTTCAATAGTAGGTATTAAGCAATATTCCTTTTCAAGCGCTTGGTTTAAATCTTTAGGATCCAAACAGATTCTTAACGTTTTATCAGGCTTTTCAACGATAACTAAATTGCTCAACCACTCAGTAGGACCCTCACATTTAGATATGATGCCACGTTTTTCTAAATCTAAAAGTGTGTTTTCTAATCTTTTTTTAATGGCTAAAGGGACCCTTCGTGGTGGTTTAGCTACAGGAACACAATTATCTTTAAGTTTTAGTTTACATTTTTGAGGACATTTGCCTAATCCAATGAATACATCACTATTTTGTTTAATAAAGGCACTTTTTGTTATGTTTAAATCTATGTTATCTACTCTTCGTATCAAATCTAAATCTAAGCATGATTTTAACCCTAAAATTGGTGTAAGGCTATCTTTAACTACAACAAATTCTAATAAATAATCAATATTTTTATATTTACAGACAAGTTTTATTGTACCAATAGGAACGACCTTAAAACCACCATATGTTTCAAGTATGACTTTAGTTTCTTTTAAATCATTAATTTTGCAAACTTTTTGAACAAAACCATTAGGCAAAATGTTAACCTGTGCCCCTGTATCTATTTTAAAAGGTATATCAACATTACTAATTTTTAAATTTTCGATCCAGTCTTTATTATTTTTATTCTTGATTTCATTAACAGTGATTGATGATATCATAAAATCACCTACCTCGTTATTTTCACTTTCTTCCACTTGTACTTCTCTCACTAACCTGCTATGATAACACACTTTATCGAAATGGTTATTTTTACCGCACTTTCTGCACTTTTTTCCATATGCTGGACACCTCCTTGGCCCATGGACTCTCCCACAGTTTCTGCAGCTATATTCATCTCTAGAATTTGCACTCCTGAATGTTTGGACTGAATTTTGCCCCTGCTTGGCTTTACTCCCAATTGATTCAATTTTAACCTTCTCCAAGCTGTTCTGAACTTCTTTTATTTGAGCTTGGGATATTTCATGCATTTTACATATTTCAATAGCTTTAGCCAGATCTAAATTAATGGTCTTTAACATGTTTTGTTGTGCATCCCTACTATTAGTGCCTAATACTATTCTATCTCTTACCATTGAAGATGCTTCTGCTCCAAACTCACAATTTTTTACTTTGTTTTTTAAATCTGTTAAAAAGTGGTCAAACGGCTCTCTTTCTTCTTGAATGCGGTTGTAAAACACATATCTTTCATAGACCACGTTTTTTCTAGGCGTGACATAAGACTCAAATGCTTCCAATACATCTGCTAGCTTGCCTTTTTGGGCCTCCGTTAATTCCAAAGTGTTATAGATTTCAATGCCTTCTTCTCCAATTAGATTGAGTAAAATTGCTACCTTAACGTCATCACTTTTACCACTTTTTCCAGAGGCCATCAGATATATTTCAAAACTTTGTCTGAATCTTTTAAAATTTTCGGCCACATTTCCTTCAAATGACAATGTATTTGGTAACCTCACTTCCATGATTTTGGTTTATTTTCCACTAGACTGCGCCATGTAATAATGTTTAAAATCTTATGAATTGTTGTAGTACTTTATTCAATAATCATACTTTATAATTATAAGTCATTGCTCTATTATCGTTACTTGACCTAACCCCTGCCATCAGGCCTCATGTCCCTTGTCCTGTGTCATCGCTCTGTCAACAATCACTTCAAGTGATCTATGATCACAGGACTTTACATTTGTGAGCTATTCAGTCTCATGACAGTTATTACTCATTTTAAATACAAGATATACTGTAGTTATTAATTGCAATGTAAAATATAGATGTCTATTATGATTTTTTGCAAATTTCGACTCTTAATATTTATAAACAATACAGATATGATTTTTCAAAAAAAAAGTATAAGTTGGGTATTATTGGTCATAGAAAGTTTATTTTTAGTTTTTAATGTGTGTTTTTTTACCACTTTTCTGATACAACTAATTATAATTATTTGTCGTGAAAAATAACAAAGTTATTCTAAATGTTTATAAGGAAAAAACTCGCTATTTATTAAACGACTTGTTTAAGAGCATTTAAATAATAAATGTATCATTTTTTTTTAATTTCTTAGTAGTTTGAGTTTTTAAAAACTCATTCCACTTGGCTGAAAAGCTCTGAAAATACCCATTGGGCAACAATAGATGTTTAAACATTCAATGTTTTGGATAAACAATTAACGTAACTCGTAAACTAACAAAACGATCTTCTTGATACTTTGCGCTCTAGTAAGGGCACATAATATCCTCATAATTAAGGTACAATATGTTCCTTAGGTCATATTTAGTAAAAGTTATTAACATTTACAAAATAGTGCAAAAAATGTGGTTTTTTGCAATTATCTCGGTTAATTATTTATCAATTTTAACTAATCAAAATTAAAATTAATTGTTTTTTTATGATACACAACTTTCATAATACAACTTTTGCTGTAAACATGATACAAAAAATGCTACAGGCAAAAAACCATATTTTCTGACTTTAGCCTTTGTTTATAAAAAACTGAGGTTGATTTGCGAGTACCTCTGTATGTATTTTTAATTAACTATGTCCCCCCTACGATTTAGCACCTTCAAATACCTGTATTGATTTTTACCCTGAAATCGCTCATTTTTATTTATCTGCCCTGGCGTAATATACTTACGTTTTAAATACTGAATTTAAGTTTTTTAATGTTCCGTAACATGTAATTATAAATTAATCTTAGCGCCATCTACACGATAATTGTGAAAGTATCAGATGTAAGAAATTCATATTTTATCAATAGAACGTCAAAATGATTAGCAAAATCTTAAAAAAATCGATTACAATTTAATTAATTTTTTGCGTTGTAAATATTAAGCGATAACAATTAAATAATAAATTTAAAAATTACCGGTAAAAGTTGAATTAGTAATCCGCCAGGAGCGCCACCAGCGAAGCTCAGGGCGTATAGCGTATTTGATAAATAATTGATTTAAGACGTGAACTTAATAAAAAGTTATTTATTGTGTATTATTTGTGAAAGATCCAAGCAGAGAATACATCAGGATAATATATTCTGTGATGCAAGTATTTTGTTGTTAAAGATGTTCAAAATTGTAAGCGTTTCATAGTAACAATATATTACTAAAAAATCACTTTAACACTTTTCCTTTTTTCTCGATTGAGTAGGTATTAGTTTTTGCTCTACATATAAATTATTACAATCACTGAATACATAGTTAGTGAAAAAATTATCACATTTATTAACTGAATTAATAATTTGCAATTATAAAAATAACAGTTATCTAAGAACATTCAAAAGCCTTCTCTTTAAATTAATGATGACATTTTCAAGTAGAATGGCATTCTAGTAATGTTTACATATCCATACCAGTGTGAATTTTACTACACGTAATTTGCCGTGTAAAGGCAGAAAAAGTAGGGATACCCGTAAAATATTTGCGAATTATGTACCGATGGCCTTAAAGTTCAGAAAAAGACTCACCCATTCATATGTCAACCATCCATTTTGGTCCAAGGGTGTGGATTTTACGGCCCTTCCTATTTAGGGTCTGTTTTTCGTTCTCGTCCCCAAAACTCCCAAAAACTTCGAAAATTTAACTCCGACCTTTGCGGCTTCTAATAGAAGCGATTATTACCTTTCCAACGCATGTCTAATTTTGAAAATCGGTTATATCGTTCAAAAGTTACCGAACTCAGAAATATGAGTCAATTTTTATTTAAAAAAGGGAACATTTTTGTGGATATGTATGTATGTATGTGTGTGGAAAAGTTAAACCGATCTGAATTTTTTTTCTAAGTTTGAAGAGGGGGTGAGGGCCGATTCAGAACCGGTGTAGTTTGTGAGTTTTGACTACCCATAAGCCAGCTATAGGACTTGGTAGGTACAAAACGGCATATTATTTGGCGGTGTATATCTTCGGCATGTTTTTCTGAGGGTATATATCTTCGGGTGAAGAAGAGACAGGAGAACAGTAAATACACCAGATCAATAGCGTTGATCTAAGCTTTCAAATGGTGTCTAAGCTGTCAGGATCAGACATACACACGGCTCAGTATAGCCGAAAAACTGAAAAACTAACCTTTGAAAATTTTGGTTTTTTCGACAATTACTCAAAATTTCGACTCTAGACGAATCCAACGGTGTATACCTTATATCCGGGAAAATTCGAATTTTTAAGTTATAGGCTTCATAAATATGATCAAATCTATTTATTATGGGAAAAACGGTTTTTAAAGCTCAATAGTTCCTGTAATAGTTTCAGTTATCATACTTGGCCTTAGATGCATAAGATAATACTTGTCAATACGTTTCAAACTCATGTTTAGTGAACAAAATCGGTTAAGCCGTTTAGAAGTTATTAAGCTACAAAAGTATAATCCAATTAACGATTATTCCCTAAATGGTTTGTTGTTGTAGTGGTTACGACGCTAATTTGATCTGGCAAAGGGCAATCCGAGTGCATTTACCGGCCATCCCAATATATTTTTCAATCTATTTCGAATAGAAAAAAATCTAGTGTACATAATTTGATGGACACTAGATCATTTGGGAGATAATGCAACAAAAGGCGACCATTTATAAAGCTTAATGTGTAATCGAGAAACATTGCATTCAACTTTATACATTTAATTTATAAATAACTTTGTAAATCTCCTGATACAAGAATAAAAACCGCTAAACGCCGTAAAAATGAGTGGCGCATACAATATTCCAGCTACAAAAGATCTGATATAAATATTACGTTGCACGAAAATGTATTTTCATTTTGATGCAAAACAAAATTCTAGTTTTATTTTAAAAGATTTTTTCATAATATTTGCTTTTGAAGTAAACGCGTCACAAAAGAGTTTCAAAATTCAAACTGTATCAAAGTTACTTTTTTGTGGCGCGTTTTACTTCAAATTGGGCAAATATTATGAAAAAATCTTTTAAAATAAAACTAGAATGTTGTTTTGCATCAAAATGAAAATACATTTTCGCGCCAGGTAATATTCATATCAGATCTTTTGTAGCTGGAATATTGTATGCGCCACTCATTTTTACGGCGTTTAGCCGTTTTTTATTCTTGTATTTATAATCGTAATATATTGTATGTTTTGAAATTAATTGAAACCATGGTTTTATTGATGTGATACATTTCGAGAAATAATCGTTTCATGTAGTTATTTTCTGTATCTAAATTTTGATATCAGATAAATTAAATGCGTAAAAATTTTTGGCTATTTTTATTTTGAGAATTCCTCTAAGCAGCTTGATTATATTCTTACTTAAGCCATTTACGTAAGGTAAAATCGAAAAGCCAAAAATATGTGTAAATATTTTAGTTGAAACGATAAGAAGAAGAGTCGCCGTGCCCAAGGACTATATAGCAGGAGGAAGTTACGGCATCCCTATTAACTAGGAACATAATATTGATGAAGTGAATTGGTGTCTTCAACTGGAAAATTATTGTGCTATTTTCAAACGAAAGTAGGATGTGTAAAATCAGATGATTAACGAATTCATTCGTGTACTTAGAGGGTGAGGAAGATAAGCAAGAACGGAAACTGCCAGATTTATTCATAAATATAAAAGAGAAAGGGTCATGTTCTGGGGACTAATTATGATCGGTAAAAAAAATCCTTTATTTTTCATCGAACCAACTTTAATAGCTCGCAGGTATGTTGATTTGGTTCTACAGGGTGTCTCATTAATAATTGTCCCTATAGTAACTGGAGAAATCTTAGTACAAAATACGAAGATTTAACCTAAAACACTTAAATAAAATGTGGTGCCTTACTGAGTTACAGGGTGTTTTATCTAAAAATTTAAAAATTATTTTTGCTCAGCATTTTAAAACTATTCGACGTATCTTTTTCATACTTGGCAGGAAATATAGGTACTGTACAGACTACTAAATTATGTTAAACAAACGTTTCTGGCTATTACCACAGGCGTACGACGAGGGAAAGTGAATGGTTGACCCTTTCCAAATTCTACACCACTGGCGAAATTGCTATTTTAGTTCAATTTTTGGATTCTCCAATACTTTCGGTAAAAATAATATACTCTTCATTCGTAACGATAAAGTTATTCGTTTTCGAGATCTTTGAAGTTAAAAATGAAACGACATGGTTATTTTGATTAATGTACTGTGTCGCTTCATTTTTAATTTCAAATATCTCGAAAACTAATCATTTTATCGTTACGAATACAGAGTATATTATTTGCATAAAAAGTATTGCAAAATCAAAAAATTGCACTAAAACAGCAATTACGTCAGTGGCGTAGAATTTGGGAAGGGTCAACCAGCCACTATCCCCTGTCGTACGCCTCTGGTAGAAGCTAGAAACGTTTATTTACCTTAATTTAGTACGGTGTACAGTACCTACACTTTCTGCCAAGTATGATAAGGATACGCCAAATAGTTTTAAAGTACTGGGTTCAAATAATTTTTAAATTTTAATCATATGAATCATACCATAAATTAATCAAAATAACTGCCCCGTTTCATATTTAACTTCAAATATCTCGAAAACTAATGACTTTATCGTTACCAATGAAGAGTATATTATTTACGTAGAAAGTATTGGAGAATCTAAAAATGGTACTAAAATAGTAATTCCTCCAGTGGCGTAGAATTTGAGAAGGGTCAACCATTCACCATCCCCTGTCGTACGCCTCTGGTAGTAGCTAGAAACGTTTGTTTATCATAATTTAGTAGGGTGTCAAGTAGTTGCACTTGCTGTCAAGTATGAAAAGGATACGTCGAATAGTTTTAAAATGCTGAGCAAAAATACTTTTTAAATTTTTAGATAAAACACCCTGTAACTCAGTAAGAAACCACATTTTATTTAAGTGTTTTAGGTTAAATCTTCGTATTTTGTGCTAAGGTTTCTCCAGTTACTATATGGACAATTATTAATGAAACACCCTGTATAACCTGTAGTTAGGCTCCTGAAAGATGCGATGGAAAAAAATTTAATTTAGCATTAATTAGCTTAAAATAATAAAAAATATCAGATGATTCCAGATAAGTTTGGTTGAGTATACAGGGTGTTTCATTGGGAAACGTAAATACTTTAATGGTGAATAGAGGTCACCGAGCCGAGTGTTTTATCGATTTTGCCCATTTATTTCCTAAGCCATAACTTTAGAATCACCTTGTATATTTTTTTGGTATTTGGTACACATATGTCTCATTCAAAACCCAAACGAACGACATACTAACCATAAGAAAAATCCAGGTCCGGATTAACAAAAAATTATAAAGTAATTGTGACCTTAAAAAAACACCCTGTATATTGAAATTTTGAAAATCTGTTTGCATATTTGAAAAGGGCACAAAAATGTAAGTTTGATGGTTCCCTTCAATTTTTCGGCCAGACAATTTTATGACTTTAATTTTGAAATTATATTGAATTTTTTAAGAACTTTGACATTAAAAAGCAGATATTATTAACTTTTAGTTATAAATTATTAAAGTTCATGAATAAATACTAATTTTAAAATTAATCAATACTTATTTACCACATTGGAACGACCCAATTACTAATTACAAGAAAAATTCAGGTCCGGATTAAGAAAAAAATATAAAGTAATTGTGACCTTGAAACAACACCCTGTATATTGAAATTTTGAAAATTTGTTTGTATATTTTAAAAGAGCATAAAAACTGCGTTAAAAGGTGCATGTCAAATTTTTGCACAGATAATTTAATTACGGCAATTTTGAAATGATATTAATTAATTCTGTCAAGCCCACAAGAAGCTACCAGAAAAATGAAGAACAATCCAAATGTACTTAGAAAATCGATTCGAAATATTTTAAAACGAGCAAGGAAATGCATCGAACAAAATGGCGGACATTTTGAGCAACTGTTATAGTTCAAATATTTTTAATTTATGTTAAATTGTTGAATTGTAACGAATTTTTGTTTTATTAGATATAGCAGTTTTTTTAATTCTTTACTAAATCATTAAAATATCCCAATTCTCGCAATTCTAATTTTTAAGATGTGCATATAGCTACAAATCCAGAGAATCTATGAAGCCAGCGTAGTAAATAAGTATTAAGTATTTTTAAAATAAGTATTGATTTATTAACATTAAATTATTATTAAAAGTTAACAATACCTGGTTTTTAATCTCAGAGTTCTTTAAAATTTCAATATAATTTCAAAATTAATGTAATTAAATTAACGGCGAAAAAATTAAAATAAGCTTTTAATCACAGTTTTCCATGCTCTTTTAAAATGCGCAGACAAATTTTTAAAATTTCAATATACAGGGTGTTGGCTCAAGGTCACAATTACTTTGTATTTTTTTCTTAATCCGGACCTGGATTTTTCTTGTCATTAGTAATTGGGTCGTTCCAATGTGGTAAATAAGTATTGATTATTTTTAGAATGAGTATTTATTCATTAACTTTAATAATTTATAACTAAAAGTTAATAATATCTGCTTTTTAATGTCAAAATTCTTAAAAAATTCAATATAATTTCAAAATTAAAGTCATAAAATTGTCTGGGCGAAAAATTGAAGCGAACCATTAAACTTACTTTTTTGTGCTCTTTTGAAATATCCAAACAGATTTTCAAAATTTCAATATACAGGGTGTTGTTTTAAGGTCACAATTACTTTATAATTTTTTGTTAATCCGGAACTGGATTTTTTTTGGTTAGTATGTCGGTCGTTTATGTTTTTAGTGAGACATATGTATACCAAATATCAAAAAAAATATACAGGGTGGTTCTAACGTTATGGCTTAGAAAAGAAATGGGAAAAATCGATAAAACACCCTGTAACTCGGTTATAAAAGTAGATAGGGCAAAAAATGTACTATATCTAGAACCGGCTCGGTGACCTCTATTCACCATTAAAGTATTTCCGTTTCCCAATGAAACACCCTGTATATGTTTTTATTATATTTCATTGCAAATATGCAAATCAGTTGTACAAGGTATTATTTTTTTAGTGGAATTATACAGGCGTATTTGCAAGGTATCTAAAACAACTGTTGAATCAGTCTACATCTTTTAACCATCGTTCAATATTTTTTAATTAAGACCTAAAAAAAATAAAATAGCAAGTAATCTTTTTATATTAAATTTTCGATTAGAATTTAATATATTCTACATTGTAAGTACAGTCCTAGACAAAAATTGTGGATGGATATTAATCAGACGTGACTTTTTTCTGTATACTGCTACTATTGGCTGTGAGTTTCGACGGTAGTGTTCTCTCGCGGTTTGAAACTTGTACTTTTCTGATGAAATTGGTTGATGAGAAAAACACAAATGTGAACTGAAGAAAATGTATGAACTGAAATATTATTGTAACCTGAACGAATACACAGAATTAATAGTAAAAGTAATTACAAGACTCCATTGAAAAAAAGAAGAAGTTTATATGAAATTTAGAGGTTACCTATGTTTTTATTGGCTCTGGGTTTCGTCGGTAGCGCTCGCTCGCGGTTTGAAACTTGTGCTTTTCTGATAAAATTGTTCAAATTCAATACACAAAACTGCCACTAACAGCGCTGGCGAAAACTGTCAAATCAACTCTACTCATCGGCTCACAGCGAATAACTTCATTATCATCAATCTTCATACTCATCGGCTCACAGCGAATAACTTCATTATCATCAATCAACCCTGATTTGTCCGTTTTTGAACACAATCCTCCTCCAGATATTTTCCTCTTCTTCTCTTCTATACCTCTGCTATTCAATTGGTCACAATTCTTTTGAGATCGTCGGTCTTTTGCGTTGAGGGGTCTTCCCCAGCTTTGTATGGCCATAGTCTCCACTCAAGCAATGTTTTTGTCAACCTGTCGTCCTTCATTCTTGCAAAATTACCCGTCCATCTCTATTTTTGTTTTGTAGTAAGTTTGATAACTTCTTTCACTCCAGTTCGACTACCAACTTCTTTGTTTCTTGTCTACTTCTTAAGCTTGTTCCAAGCATTGAATTTCCATCTTACGTTATGTCCTCAATTTTTCCGCAAATGTTTTGTGGGAGTAAAGGTTTCTGCTCCGTATGTGAGGACCGGTAGAACGCACCGGTTGAAAGCTTTCCTTTTTAAATTGATTGGGAAATTTGTTTTAAACGCATCTCTCATTTTTTAGAATGCAACCCAACCCAAACTTATTCTTGTGAATAATTCACATGTTAGTAATATAACTTACTACTACCATACCATATCTACACCTAGAGTAGGCAAATATAAATACAGCAGTCCCCCATAAAAAGCAGCTAATAGGACAAATACAGACGCGTTATCATAACAAAATCATTTATACGGAAATTATGAAGACTACCTAATTTATGTAAAGTAAACAATACCAGGAGGGACGTTCCATAACAAGAAATGAGATAGTAAGAAAAAAACATAAGCAGGAGACTGACAGACAGTCCGACACAAAAGACAAAAAATTCTCAAAAACGTCAGGTATTGAAATTACAACGTATGCAATACAATTCCACAAACAAAATTAAGCCAGTAAAATAAAGGTGTCATGGGCTACCTATCATGCATGGGCAGTCAAAGAATGCAAATGAAATCCCTATTTAGAGATTAAAGGGTTGGAGCCTGGAGGAGTATAAAGTGCCGGGTCCATTTAATGTAGGTAGTATGACTTATCAGTGGTAAACTATATTCCACGATAAGAGATAAAAGTGAACGACAGTTTGTGTTTCCCTTCGATTCGGAAGATATCCACCATCCCTAGACAGCTGTTTCTGTCTCTAGACGTCTTCAGTAGGGCTACGTGAACACCTTTGAACCAAGACGAAAATAAATTGTGTATTTAAGTGAAATTTCAAAAATAAAAAATATGAAAAAAAAAATTTAAGAAACGCTTTTTTTTAGTTACAAATGACTAAAATTAAAAATATTACAAAAAAATCAACTAAAAAGCAAAAAATAAAAAAAAATTAAAAAATCCAACGCATTCGTCAAAGAAAAGCGTGGCGCGTCTTCATCGAATAAACGGCTTTCGCCCCACGCTTTTCTTTAACGAATGTGTTGGATTTTATTAATTTTCTTTTGCTTTTTAGTTGATTTTTTTGTAATATTTTTAATTTTAGTCATTTGTAACTAAAGAAAAGCGTTTCTTAAAAAAATTTTCATATTTTTTTATTTTTTAGTTTTTAGTCTTACACTTTTCAAGCATTAAAATATATCGTCATGTTTATTAAAATATGTATAAAACATATTATATGATGTACAAACATGAAAAGTAGTCGGAATCGGCCAAAAATTTGAAACTTTATTGTTTATTTATGAGGCATAACGTAAACAATTAACGTAAAAAGTGAAATTATGTATAGTTCATATAATTAGCTACAATCTTTAAAAGTTTCAAGTTTCCTCATTGTAAAAAACAAGAGAATTTAAGCATTTTCCATTAAAATCGTTTTTATTTAAACAATTAATAAACATAAAAAATTTTTATTGACTATTGTTCCTGCGAATACATATGTCTGCAAATTTTTAGTCATTTGCATTGAAGAAAAGGCAGTCAAATTAACGTCCAAAGATTTGACCCAAACGATTGAACTAAAGAAAAGCGTTTAATTAATTTTATTAATACGCCAAAACGGATTATAATGTTAATTGTAGCACAAAACGTCTCTACCGGTGGTTTTTCCAAGACTACGATAAAAACACGAATTTTTTGAATTCGAGTTTTGGTTGGAGTTTTGTTTCGTATCGTATTGAAATTTGACACGAATAAGCGCCGATTTTTATATAAACCAATATATGATCGTTCAAAATTTTAAACTTTATTGTTTATTTATGAATCATAACGTAAACAATTAACGTAAAAAGTGAAATTATATATAGTTCATATCATTAGCTACATGTTTCAAGTTTCTACATTGTAAAAAACAAGAGAATTTAAGCATTTTCTATTAAAATCGTTTTTTTTTTATTTAAACAATTAATATGTCTGCAAATTTCCATTCATTTGCATTGAAGAAAAGGCAGTCAAAGTAACGTCTAAAGATTTGACGCCAACTATTGAACTAAAGAAAAGCGTTAATAAAAATCTCACACATTCGTTAAAAATATGAAAAAATCTAACACATTCGTTAAATAAAAGCGTGGGGCGCGTCTTCATCGAATAAACGGTTTGAGGCTAGATACTTACTTTCCGCCCCATGCTTTTCTTTAACGAATGTGTTATATATTTTCAATTTTTTAACGAATATGTGAGATTTTTGTATATTTAATCTGTCTAACAGTTTTTTTTTCGAATAATCCTTAGAGTTTGATTTTTTTTTTATTTTTTGCTTTTAAGTTGATTTTTTATATTTATAATTTTAGTCACTCGTAACAAAAAAAAGCGTTTTTTAAATTTTTTTTCATATTTTTTATTTTTTACTTTGTAGTTTTACACTTTTCAAATATTAAAATATATCGTCATGTTTAAAAAAAGGATGTATATGATAGACTATTTTTTGCATTTATTTCAACATTTCATACATACATTGTACATTTTCTGAAATTTCTTCATACATTTCTTAAATCAAAATCATTATTTAGACATATTACAGTTTTCGCAGTCTTTCCACCTCTTCTAATGCTGTACTATTGCACGGAGTAGAGAGTAGACCCTGCTAATTTCCACTCCATCCATTAAGGGTTCGAAACAAAATTTGAATAAATACGCCAAAACAAATTCTGATGTTAATTGTAGCACGAAACGTCTCTACCGGTGGTTTTTCTAAGACTACGTTAAAAACGCGAATTTTTTTGAATTCGAGTTTTGGTTGAAGTTTTGTTTCGTATCGTATTGAAATTTGACACGAATAAGCGCCGGTGTTTATATAAACAAAGATATGAGCGTACAAAATCGTCGCCACTTAGGATGTTTATGAACATGATGTACAAACATGGAAAGTAGTCGGAATCGGTAAAAATTTGAAACTTTATTGTTTATTTATGAAGCATAACGTAAACAATTAACGTAAAAAGTGAAATTATGTATAGCTCATATCATTAGCTACAATCCGTAAAAGTTTTAAGTTTCTACATTGTAAAAAACAAGAGAATTTAAGCATTTTCCATTAAAATCGTTTTTTATTTATTTAAAAAATAATTAATGAATATAAAAAAATGTATTGACTATTCGTGTATTATTCCCGCGAATGCATACGTCTGCAAATGTTCATTCATTTGCATTGAAGAAAAGGCAGTCAAATTAACGTCTAAAGATTTGACGCAAACTATTGAACTAAAGAATACCGTTAATAATTAAATTAGCTAATATAATAATAATAATGTAATAATAATAAAAAAGCTAATAATCAAAAATCCACTTAAATACGCAATTTACATATTTTCGTCTTGGTTCAGAGGTGTTCTAGCCCTATGAATCGCAGTTCTATTGGACGTAGCCATACTAAAGACGTCTAGAGACAGAAACAGCTGTCTAAGGAAGGTAAATATCCTTTGAATCGAAGGTAAACATAAACTGTCGTTCACTTTTATCTTTTATCTTTATCTTTACTCAGATTTTGAGTATTCTTTCTCCGAAAGGTAGTTCTTGAGGTTCTTGAGATCTTTCGAGTTTTTTCCTAGACGAGTAAGACGAAATGTGATTGTAGAATTCTTTTCGCTTACTTTATTGTGACAGTTAGAGGTAAAATATGTTACCAGAAAGTGGTTCCAAGAAAAGGTTCAGATTTAAATCATTATTTGTTATATTTTAATTTTATTTTAATAATGAATTTTGTATCTGGGACCTTTCTTTTTTTTTTCTATGTTGCACGAATTTGCGTTTTAAATTATCACTAGACATTCGACATCTAATGGTCCACTCTATTGTAAATCATAAGAAGTACGAAAGTAATTTACTGGACTGTGGTAATGAAAATACGAAGCAAGTAATTACTAAATTGAATTAAAAAAATCCTTTTTTATAGTATCTATTTAAAAAGTTATTTACAATAAATCCTTTTGATAGAATTCATGTGCACGTATATAGTCCGTTCTTTAACGGTAAAATATTGCAAAACCTCTAAATTTTAAAGAACCCCTTGGATTGACATGAATTTTGGCATACACATAGCTAACAAGTCAAAGAAAGAAAGTGATATTGTGCCGATATGTGCTTTTGCCCTGGGGGTGGTTTTCACCCCCTATCGGGGGTGAAAAAATATTGGTCCAAAGAAAGTCAGGAAATTGATAAACTGGCTAATTTTAAGTAACTTTTCCTCTATAGAGTTTTTTCACTAAGTCAATATTTTCGAGTTATTTGACAGTGAATATGTTCATTTTTTCAACAAAATAACCACGCTTTTCGACGGTTTTTCGCAAATAACTCAAACAGTAAGTATTTTGTCGAAAAAACATTCGTAGCAAAAATATAGCCTGTAAAAAATTTAAAAAAATGGTGTATATATCACGTCTCTACACCTAGTAATAGCAGAGTTATAGCTAATGAAAAATAGGTTCATATTCGTCAAATTCCAAATGGAATACTTTTACGTGAAATAACCAAAAATTAAGCACATTTCGGGGAAAATTCATTAAAACTTATTTAAAGTATTTAAAAAAAGCTTCATTTTTGTTTTATAAAAAAAATTTCTAACATCAAAATTAAACAAGTTGCGCTCAAAATAAAGTTAGTCCCTTTTGGTTTTTGTCAAAAATCGAGAAAATCACCCCCTAATTAGTATCTTAAATGAACTTAATCGTTACGACTTCACAAGTTTCTTGACTCGTGTATATATTGTTTATATGATCTGTAAGTTTCATCGGTTCAAAGTCCTTATTATTGAAAGGGCTGTAGTTAAAAGGGGTTGAACGAGTCACTGATCACGAATGTATGCAAATTTAGAAACACCAAATCTTAATCAATTTTTGTCTAACAGAAAAACAAAAAAATACATGATATTCAGAAAAGCAAATCTGACTTTTGTTTTTCGAGATTTTTGGTATCTCTAACAATTTTTAAGTTATTTTGAAAAAAAGCATATTTATCAAAATTTAAATTTTAAAAAATTTTACTTTGAAACCAAATTTTTTCAAAAATAAGCACTTTGACTCGATCAAACTTACAGATCATATAAACACAACATAAGTAAAATAATTTGTGGAGCGGTAACGATTAATTTCATTTAAGTTGCTAATTAGGGGGTGGTTTTCCCGATTTTTTTTGCAAAAACAAAATGAACCAACTTTATTTTGAGCATAACTTGCATAAATTTAATGCTAGAAACTTTTTGTAAAAACAGGAATAAAGCTTTTTTTAAACAGTTTCAAAAAGTTATAATGGGTTTTCCCCAAAAAGTGCTTAATTTTTTGGATATTTCACGTCGAAATATTCTATTTGAAATTTGGTGAATATGATTATATTTTTCATTGGCTATAACTCTGGTTCTACGGGATCCAGAGACCTAACGCATACACCATTTTTTTTACTTTTGTATGTGCTATATTTTTGCTAAGAACGCTTTTTTCGACAAAATACTTAATTTTTGAGTTATTTGCGAAAAACCGTCCAAAAATGTGCTTATTTTGTTGAAAAATGAACATATTCACTCGCAAATAACTCGAAACGTGTTGACTTAACGAAAAAGCTCTATAGAACAAAAGTTGCTTAAAATTAATCAGTTTACCCATTTCTTGTCTTATTTTGGACATATATTTTTTCACTCCCATGAGGGGGTGAAAGTCACCCCTAGGGCAAAAGCACACATCGGCACAATATCACTCTTTTTCTTTGGCATGTAAGCTATACATATGCCAAATTTCATGTCAAACCAAGCGGTTCTTTAAAATTTAGAGCAAAAACCGTGAAAGAATGGACTAATAAATTTACGCAGAAATGTATGTTTGTCTGGCAGTTTTACTTTTTGCTCTACAATAAACACAGTTCCATATTAACATCATGCAAATATATAGATTCTTGAAACATATTTTTTTACCTGCAAAATATTTGTTACAACCAGATTAGTTACTACCTAGAGTTTAGTATGATTCTAATCAGTGACAAATTAATAGAACGTTATACAGTCGAACCCGCTTATTGGAATCCCAAATATAGGAATATCCCGGTTTAAGGAATAGAAATTTGAGGTTCCGAAAAGTTTCTACCAGCTACCAATGATCGGTTATTAGAATATCCTGGTTATAGTAATATTCTGCTTGGCACGAAGGCTATTCCAATAAGCGGGTTCGACTGTAATACTGATCAAATTAATAATGCTAATATCCTAATAAGTTAAGTTTATCATAGTACTACGTAGTACTTGTTATTGAAAATAATGTGTTTGTGTATCAACAGCGACAATGATGACAAGCCTAAAGCTCGTCCTGAGGGTTGTACCTAAGTTTTAATTTTAGGATATTATACATATAAAATGCGTGAAGATAAATAACAATGTTGAGAATCGAAAAAACAGAAATGTATTCTTTTTCATCGTCTTTTCAAATCTTTGGAGAGTTTTCAAACAGATTTGGTTTAACGATTTTAGAAAATACGACTATTTCATTTCCTCAGGATTCTTTTAAGCCGGATTACTACAGTTAGACATAAAGAATAAAAAACCAAAAATATTTATAGTAGACGATGTTGTACATAGTTTTGGACACAATGTGTTAAGACTACACCCTTACCATTGAAAATACAATCCCATTGGTGAATATGCAATCCTTATATCGATGAATATGTTGGATGTAAGCGTTACAGTGATACAGCAGTTTTGGAAACATGGAAAGAAGCATTGAATACTACTACTCGTATACTATGAAATATAAATAATGGGAGAATTTGCTACTAACCTTCTCAGCGGATCGTTTAAAGCCTTCATCCCTAACCCAACATAGTCGTAAATTCCTGAAATATACTATAAAATGGATAATGAACGTAACTATGGCGTAGTCAACAGTTTCTCCTGACTACAAGCTAGTTGAAAACATTTATGCAAGTAACTTTGTATACACACACCCAAACTTATATGAAAACACCATGTATTTCAAAGAAATATTTATTTCTCTTGAAAAACTTACTTTTGCAGATAGTACAGCTCGGTACGGTATAGGTTATTTGCTCGAGTCACAAATTGAACGAAAATAAATAAACTAACTTTTGCGTCCAAAAACGAAAATATGCCTCATGTGGGGTTATACAACTTACAACGGGGAAAGATTATTGGTCTTGTGAAGCAAGTAATGTTTTCAGAGGGACATAGCTGCAGAGCTAGGCGTAACTTAGAACGTTCTGTCCAAAACCTATGCTAGGGAACAGGAACTAGGAAAGCTCAATAATAAAGCAAGGGCAAGTCGCCAAAAAGTAGGAAAGGCTTCACCCGATCGTGTAATTTTCAAATCAGCTAAAAGACACCCAACCATTTCTCTAATGCAGCTCCCAAGGCAACTTTTGAAAGATACAGTTGTAACTGCTTCAGTTGAAACGAGAAGAAGAAGAGTTCGTGATAAGAAGTATACAGCAGGAGACAGTTATGGGTTCCCGAGTTATACAAGCAACACAAGATTGACGCTTAAATTGGTGTCTTCACCACTAAAAATGGAACTTTGGGAATTGACAAAATGTGCTATTTTCAGAAAATGTCAGGATTTGTGTAAAACCAGATGACCCACGAAATCGTGTACTTAGAGGTCGAGGAAGACAAGCAAGAACGAAAACTGTCACATCTGTTCACAACTATACAAGTGGAAGTGGAATGTTCTGAAGAGGAATTGTGATCCGTAAAAAAAAACTCTTTTAATTTTCATCCAATCAATTTTAACTGCTTACAGGTATGTTGATAACCTGTAGTTAGGCACTGGAGAGGTGCAGCAGGAGAAAATTTAATTTTCATGCATGATAATAGACCTCCACATAAAATTAGAGTGACTAGAGACATCATTGAAGCACAAGGTATCCCTTGTTTGGAGTGGCTTGCTTGCTCACCCGAGCTTAACCCTATAGTGTATTTGTGGGATATGCTTAAAAGATAAATTATAGCTCGCCTGGATAATTCACAAAACACTGCATGGCTAGTACAGGCTGCTCTTGAAGAATGGAGCAACCTACCACAAAAAATTTTTGATAATTTGATTAGGAGCGTGTCCAAGCAAACTGAAGCTTGCATAAGGACTAGAGGTGATACAACTGACTACCAAAAAAAAAACAAAAAAATAAATAAAAACAATTTAAACATTATTCGTTTTACATTGAAATTTTTTATGCTATTGACTTTAAAACAACTAGTTTCAATTTGTTTTTTTAAATACGTTATTGTTTTATTTCATTGTTACCCATGGGCGCCCGCAGGATTTTTTTTCAGGGGGGGCAAAATAAAAAACTGTTGTATGTAATACTTATATTTTTAAAACGTTAAGAAAACAAAATATTGCAACTTCTTTTAGGAACAAATAACAAAACCACGAAAGCAACTCTTAAAAAATACAAAACAAAATATTATAATAAATGTTATTAATGCTAAAAGGTAATAAAAGTAAGACCTAAAAGTAATACAAAATAGCATGCAATTTTATTCTTAACTAAAAACCAGTCTTCTGTTATTTTGACAAAATTCGTCTAGTATTTTAGTGGAAAAATTGGAAATATTTAATAGACGATTTCGATGGATACTCAACAATGCTAGCCCAACAAGTCTATATTGTCCCATTGTAGCTCTTATCCACGTTTTAATCCTGCGTAAGGTGCTAAAACTCCGTTCAATTGTGCAGGTAGTACACGGCAAAGTAAGTAGAAGAATGCAGCTATCTTTGATAGCAGGAAAAAATTTACAGTGCTGAATAAGATCTTCAATGGTTATGTTCTCAGCTATTTGAGATTGAGATAAATACTCTCTCCAAATATTTAATTCGCTTTCCAAATTCTCAAGGTTGTATAGATTTCCTACCCTACCTTAATTGCGAAAGATTTAACATCTAAAGATTTTATATTTTTTGGTAAAATATTAAACAAAGAGAAGGCGACTTCATGTTCTTTAGAAAATCTTGTTTTTAAGGCAAGAATCAGATGATCTAAATATGGTATAAATATAGATTTTCTAAAATAATCTTCTGCTGAATCAGATTCATAGTTAGATCTATGAATTTGTAGACCGCAAATTCGTGGTTTTCCCACTTCTATGTTGAGGGTCTCACAGATAGATAATGCATAGGAAAAAATGTCTGCAAAATTTGAATCAACCTCTGAGCGCTGTTTTTCACAAGTCCTGGTAATTAAATTTATGTGGTGATGAACATCTACAAAATTAATTGAAATACCTTGTAGCGTATTTGCAATGGGCTCTAAAATATTTGAATATTTACTTGCCACAACTAGACAAATAACAAACGTAAAGAAATTTAAGGCAGCCCATAACTGAGCTGCTCTTTTTGTAGTAGAAGAGTTCATTAAAATTTGCCCAGTTTTTACATAAAAAAGTGTTTTAAATATTATTTTAAAATTTTCAGCAAAAATCCGCAAAGATTTATATTTAGCTGACCAACGAGTTTCACAAAACAAAGGTATATTGGGAATTAGGTTTCTTCTTAGAGTACTCTCTCTAAAAAATACTATTACGTCTTTAACAGTACCTATGGTATTTCGAATTTCAACTATTTTACTAATGTCGTTTATGACTAAATTTAACCTATGGGAGGCACAATGAAAATAGAATGCTTTTTTATACTTATCTTGTACTATCTTCTGAACCCCGTGAATTTCACCAGCCATTGTTGAGCATCCATCATAGCCCTGCCCTACAAGTTTGTCCATGTTTAAACCTGATGTTTCCAAAAAATCCAAAATAGAATAAGCTATGCTATCAGCGTTTAGTTTATCTAATTTCACAAAACCAAGAAACTCTTCTTTCACCGTAAAATTTTCATTTTCTTTGTATACATACCGTATACCAACAGATAACTGTTCATGTCCCGAAATGTCCGCAGTCTCATCAGCCATAACACTAAAATATTTGGAAGAATTTGCTTCTTCGACAATATTTTTTAATATTACATGTCCTGCCAATGAAATTATTTCATTTTGGATCCTGTGAGAAGTGTATTTAGAGTTACCACCTGCGTTCAACAAGTGATTCTCTAAAGTTGTATCACCAGCGTCTATCCTGAATTTTAAGAGATCCAAAAAATTTCCAGAATTTTTGCTGCTTTCTCTTAAAGGCATATCATGAGTTCCACAAAAAACTATTGTTTTTATAATTGGAAGAATTTTTTTTCTATTTTCCGCTACATTTATTTGCTTTCCCTCATCAATCAGAGACAATATATCTAGTTTTTTATTGGACATCACATCAATAAAATTTTTGGAACGGATAATTGAATCTTTATGCCAGGCAGAATTAGAATGGTTCTTGGCCTGCGTGTGGAAATCCCTGTATTTTATAAATGGCCTTGTTATAAATGCGCCTAAGGTACTACCGTGTGTCACAACAGGTGGGAAAACCACACAATACTTACAAAGGGCACCTTTAAGAACTTTGGAATAAACCAACCAGTCATATTGTTGAAGCCATTTGTGTACAAACGGCCGTTTATTTGGATCAACATCTTGCTTAAAATCATAGGTAGGGGACGGCGTATACGGACTTCTTAATATATCGTATTGGTATTTTTGTTTATCTTGAATCGACGAGGAATTTACAAAATTTCCAATGTCTTCTGATTGACCGTCTGGAAATATTCGGGCAATGGTTTCTTGTACATCAGGCTGATCTGCTGTCTCCGCTAAAGTATTTCTATTCTAAGAAGTGCTAGGCTCTGCTTCCTTTACTGCATGTTCATGTTCCCCTTCTTCTTCGCGTGCTATGTCACTACTTGTGCTAGGGATAGGGCTACGAGTTGAAGCCTTATTCTTTTTGGAATCGGTAACTTCCTCGAGGGCGGTTGTTTTTCTTTTAAAGAATGTTCGAATGTCCATTTTTTTCTAAAGAATAAACCAGCAAAACTATAGTCATGCAGTTTAAGGAAAATGTTAATAAATCAAATTACCTGATAAGGATTGTGTTTGTATTAAATGATAGAAACCGGAAACCGCCCGTAAGGCTAACACGATAATAATAAAATAAAATACACTGCGAATCTCAACGCAAAGAAAATAAACAACGGCTGTGAACTCTGAGCGGCTTGACGAAAACAGGTAGAATGGTGGTGCGTGGCCGGATTATCTATCACCATCACCACCACCACCATGTGATTGTGCTTGTGCTACGACGTTGCCGGTTGCATTCAAAAGGCGCGTAGGTTCGTAGGTATTCGACGTATTATATTTAATATCTTAGACCATGGTCTAAGTTTAATATAATATTATCTCCATAATTTTGTTTTTGGTTTATATACTTGTATAATATACCTTTTATGTCAACGTAAAGGTATTAACTTTTTAGGTTTGAGTACAGAAAAATATACAAAATAGTAAAATCTCAGGGGGGCCACGGCCCCCCCCCCTGGCCCCTCTCTGCGGGCGCCTATGTTTACCTATGTATTTGTTATTAAATTGCTTTAGAATAAATATTATTTCACTTCATGTGTTTGTTTTTTTAAATTTGCACGTAATAATAAGAAATATCAGATGATTCCATATAAGTTTGGGTGTGTGTAGTATGTAATAACTAGAGACTGGAAAATATGCACTAAAAAATGTCTAAAATATGCATGCAATATGCATTTTAAAACAAGCTGAATATGCACAATTAACATGCAAATATGCATTTATATATGCACTTATTTTTATATGAATAATTTTATGGTTTACGTTAAATACATAAATAAATAAAAAATAATAAAAATAAATAAATAGGTTTGAATTTAAACCAAATTGTATTATTATTTCTTAATATATTTTTTTAACTTCAGGTTTTGTGACAAATAAAACGGCAAAATATTTTATTTTGACCACAAGATAAATAAGAGTACAATAAAATAAATGTACATATTTTTATTGTTACAATATTGATTCATATTTTCTAAACTAATATTATAAAAAGAGTACAATAAAACAAATTTACATATTTTTATTGTTACAATAAATAATCATATATTGATTCATATTTTCTAAACTAATATTATGTCTTCTATCTGTTAATATTTGTTTATAGGCAGAAAAAGATCTCTCAACGTCACAAGATGTAATTGGGGCATATTTAAACTTTGCTATTAGAGACGGATCCATATTAATATTTTCATCGAAGTTTCCAAAATTGATTATATTATTTATTGAACGCAATAAAGTGAAACCCTCATTTTTGTTTAAAACGTCATCAAGTTTATCTTTAATTTTTACTCCAATTTCCCCATTCAGATTTGTTATTTTCTGTTTAACCGAATCAACAATAGACATACTATTGTGAAGACATAAATTTTGAGCCTCTAATTTTGTAATTGAACTTTCAATGATATCGAAATTCGATTTTATATACAACAATTGATTTTTAATAGACTTTTCTTTAAAAATATTTTGACAGTTATCAATAGCGGTACAAGTCGGATCAAAACTTGAAATAACGCTTTTGATGTCGTCGTAGTGTTCAGATAAAAATATAGCACTTTTAAGCCAAGTTCCCCATCTGGTTAATACTGGTTCTGGTGGTAAAGGAATATCGGGAAGCATCTCCCTATATACCTGTACACGTAGTGGTGCTTTCAGAAATACTTTTTTTACATTATTTATTAAGGTGTTTACATTGGGAAATTCAATTCTAACTTTCTCTGCAACTCTGTTTAGGCCGTGCGCCAAACATGTACAGTGAATTAAATTAGGGAAAAAGATTTTAAGATTGGATGCAGCTTTCATCATATATGAGGCGGCATCACTAAGCATTAATAATATTTTTTCAAATGGTACTTGATCAGGTAAAAAAAAATTTGTTAGGGATTCGTTAACAAATCTAGCTATTGTAGCATAGTTTGTTTTTTCCAAACATTTTACACTAATTAAGTATGAGTTTTTAAAATCGCCAGAGTCGTTAAGAACTCCAACAATTAGATTCGCAATTTGTCGACCCTTTGTATCCGTTGTTTCGTCGACGGAAATCCAAAGATATTCGGCTTTTAACTGATTTTTAATACTCGTCATCACATCTTTGTAACATGCACTGACATATTTTTTCCGAAGAGTTGAAGAACTTGGTATTTGAGCTGGTTTATCTTTAATCTTGCAATAAGTTTTTAAAAAGTTTTGACACGATTTATGTTCTAACTTGTGCAGAGGGATATTGCAGTTCAAAAAAAAATGGCATAAATCCTTTGCAAAGGTTTCTTGCCCAACTGACGTATTCTGAATCTGCAAACTGTTCTGTAGAATCTGCTGGCGAGGTTTATTATCATTTTTTGATAGCTTAGTTTGGTGAAGTGAAGTTTTTATGTGTTGAACTACTTGGAATTTCTTTTGACATGGAATCTGGAATATAATGATAATGATGTTTTAGATGTTTTCGTAAATAGATACCTACATTAAAATGATCAAACTTTTTAAACCTCCCCCAATTTTTTTTTATTTCTCAAAGTGAAATTGAAATCGTCAAACAATAAAGTACAGTCAGTGTACCGTAGTATACAGGGTGGGCCACTCTCAACACCTCGCTCTGTATAAGCCAAACCGTTGCGAACTTTAAAAAACAGTTTTTGAAGAAATGGGACGGTTTGTCATTTTAGAATAGACAGACACATAGATGTGCAAAGAAGTTTGATAAGTTTAAAAATCTATTGAAGTGGAGAACTTACCTTTTTATCACAAATGGTGCAAAACATACTTTCACTGTCGATAACTTTTAGATGATTGTTACTTCCAATCCAACTTCTGAGAAGACTTGATTTTTCCCTTGCTACTTTAGGCATTTTCACAATAATAATAAAATGATTTTTTTACACAGTATAGTCAATAACTTGCAATCACAAAAGTTGAATAATCGGCGATTGATTTAAGACTAACCATTCATAAAATAAAATAATCTATCCTACCCTTAAAATGCTTAAAATTTCGTTTTGGTTGGTTTTCCCAGAATAATTCATAGTTGGCCGACACCAGCAGAAAGTACAGGTAATATTTGTAATGTTATTCAAAATATAATCGGTATTTACTTAGGTAATTTGTAAATTCTGAGAAGTCTATAAATCTTAAATATCCGGATAATGATACCTGCAGCTATAAATAACGCCCATTATGTTTATGGGTACAACAACAAAGGAGCTTAACAGCAAAATATTTACTTTCACATTTTATTTTAATGGATGTTGATGTTACTAATATATACCTTATTTTTAAATGGGGTAGAGTAAATTCCCATCAAAATATGCATTTATATGCTCTTAAATCTCCAAATATGCAAGGCATATGCATTTATGAAAAACATGAGAAATATGCAGCATATATATGCATATGCATTTTGCATATAATCCAGTCTTTAGTAATAACATATATTTTAGGCAATATTTTTGTCTGTAACTTTATTTTGTATGCTAAATCGCTGTCAGTATCTTGTTTAAAATTAATAACAGGCTTTTTAAAGTTAAAGCTACCATGTATTTTATTTAAATGGTGTTAAGCTTGATTAAGATTGACACCAGAACATCTCAACGTTGTAATTAAATATTTAATTAAAATGAAGAAAAAAGTGTTGCAAAAACTGGGACAAAAAATAATACATCTATATTATGGACAATTTTGTAAAAAAACATTGCAAAAAACAAAGTATTTCTATTTCGAATACTTAAGAAAATCAGGTCGTATATTCTTCTCATCGTGATAAATTCTTTTTTGGTTGGATTGTTTTAGATATTTTTTTATTGATAATTATGATTTTATCTGTATGCCCATTTTATTTGATATTAGAGAGTTTTTAGTTCCCATTAAGTATGAAAAACGAAGTGGACCAAAGAAAAAAATTCGATTTTGCATTTCAGTGCAATTCGATGCCAGCTTTCTTTATTTGCCTCTTGTAAAAGCTCAAAATAATTAAAGATTTTCACGTGTGGTATGAAATAAGAAAATAATTAGATTAGCATAATATATTTATTTCAACAATATTGATATGTTTTTATTCTTCTGCTCCTTTTTGTGTAGACTGTCAGTTTTTTCAATGAGCCTCCAGTAAGTTGTCATTCCATCATGTTAAAGGTGTTCCTACTGATCGTCTTTCTATTGGGGGACCGTAGTGATGGCTATCTTGGATGATTGATAGTATGGTATAGTTAGACCCAAACCCAGACATCCAAAGTGAAAGTTATCCTCCACCACCAAATTGTTCTATATGGTCCACATAATATTCAGAAAAAAGTCACACCATTTTGAGCGTCGGGTTTGGGGGGGGAGAGGGGGGAGAAATCTGCAAATTCGTAGTTTTTTAAGTTTTTCGTCAATATTTCTAAAACTAAGCGGTTTAGCATGAACAACCTTCTAATTATTCTACATTAAATTTGAAATAAAAAAGCCCTATGCATATTCCTTCTAAAATGAACGGTTCCAAAGTTACGGAGGTAGAATAGTATGATTGGTCCAAAAAAAGGCCTAACCCAGACATCCAAAATAAAAGTTTTCCTTCAACACCAAATTGTTCCATATGGTCCACATATTGTTCAGTAAAAAGTTACACCATTTTGAGCGTCCGGTTTGGGGGGAAGATGGGGGAGAAATCGGTAAATTAGTAGTTTTTTAAGTTTTTCGTCAATATTTCTAAAACTATGCTTTAACGTAAGGAATGTTCTATATTAAAATGTTCTACATAAAATTTAAAACAAAAAAGGTTCTATACATAATTGTTATAAAATCAACTGTTCCAGAGTTACGGAGGGTGAAAAGTGGAGGTTTTCGATACTTTTTATATTTACCGATTTCTCCCCCCTCTCCCCCCCAAACCCGACGCTCAAAATCGTGTGACTTTTTTCTGAACATTATGTGGACCATATAGAACAATTTGGTGTTGGAGGATAACTTTCACTTTGGATGTCTGGGTTTTTGGTATAGTTATATCATAAATATTGCCCATAAAATATAAAAAGTATCGAAAACCTCGATATTTCACCCTCCGTAACGTTGGAACCGTTGATTTTATAACAATTATGTATAGAACATTTTTTATTTTAAATTTCACGTAGAACATTTTTGTATATAACGTTGTTTACGCTAAAGCATAGTTTTAGAAATATTAACAAAAAACTTAATAAAAACTATTAATTTACCGGCTTCTCTCCCATCTCCCTCCCAAACCGGACGCTCAAAATGGTGTAACTTTTTACTGAACAATATGTGGACCATATAGAACATTTTGGTGTTGGAGGAAAACTTTTACTTTGGATGTTTAGGTTAGGCCTTTTTTTGGACCAGTTATACTATACTACCTCTGTAACTTTGGAACCATTCATTTTAGAAAGAATATGCATGGGGACTTTTTTATTTCAAAGTTAATGTAGAACAATTTTGTATAGAGGGTTGTTCATGCTAAACTGCGTAGTTTTAGAAATATTGGCGAAAAACTTAAAAAACTACGAATTTACCGATTTCTCCCCTCCTCTCCCCCCCCCCAAACCCGACGCTCAAAATGGTGTGACTTTTTTCTGGACATTGTGTGGACCATATAGAACAATTTGATGTTGCAGGATAACTTTCACTTTGGATATCTGGGTTATGCCATCTTTTGGATCAACTATACTATACTATGAGGTAATATTTTTTGAATGTTATTTCAATTAGCTGGGGTAGTCCATCGGCTTATTAGGTTTCACTGGCGCCCAACGTGGCTCCCTTTGCCAAAAAGTATTCAAACAGTAGCAGGTGGCAAGGGGTAAATTAAATAGAATTAAGATGAGGAGAATAGTTAAAATTTTGATTACTAAACATGCATATATGTAAATTAAAAAGATATATTTAAAACTAAAATATCAGAACACATGGTTTGACATTGGGGTTAGGTTAGATATAAAAAAACGTTAGAAAGACTGTTAGATGTTGAACTGTGATTACAAAAAAAATAATAATGATTTCTTACCCCAAGAGAAAGATGATTTGGAATAAAAATGATTTATTTTTCACATTACATGCCTTTTATAAGATTACCGCCACCATTTTGAGAATTGAAATGACAGCGAGTAGGGATGAAGTGCCACTTTCATGACAGTGCGACATAGGCAGTGGCGGGCATGTTCCGTATTGAAAAACAGATACTTAGTAATAATATACAGAGTACCTTCAGTATGTTCAATTGATGATTTAAATGAAGATGATATAGTAAATAGAAGGTAATAAAAAAGGATAATAAAAGAGGATAATAAAAGAGGGCGCCAACGAGTTTTTAACGAAGAAAACTGGTAAAACAAATAGGAGAAAATTATTACTAATGAAACATTAAAGAAAATAAAGTAAAATAATTATTTAAAAATAAAATATCAAAGATGTGACGTTTATAACGTTACACTCTCGCCGTCCTTACTACTATTTTTGTTGTTATTTGGCTTATGTGGTCGTTCCATTCTACTCTTCTGTTTCTTACCCAGTTATTAATGTTCTTTACCTTGCATTTCCTTTCCTTTATGTATCTGTACTTTTAGTTCTGTCCCATATTATCTTACTATCAACTTTTCGAAGCGTTTTCATATCTGCTGGGTCTAGCATTTTTTTTTGTCCTCTCTGTGTCAGATCGTATTTTTGCCGCATATGTCATTATTGGTTTGATGACTGCTTTGTAAATTCTGCCTTTCATGTCTTTTCCGATATTTTAATTTCTCTATATTTTTTTATTCAGGAAACCTGAGACTCTATTTGCTGTATTCACTTAATGTTCCACTCCCTATCGCGCTTTCTGTAGATAGATACTGTGATTCCTAGATATTTAAACTCCTATTTTCTGACCCTCCAACTCTAACTTACATTTAACTAGATTTGTTGTTATAACCATGTATTTTCTTTCTTTGGGGAAATTAACTTCTTAAATTTTCTTGCGGTTATGTTAAATTGGTGCAGCGTCCATTGTAAATCATCTTCACTTTCAAAGTTTATAATCCGGTCAACTTAGAATCAAAATAGTTGGCAAATAAGAAAACTTGCCGGGAAGCCAAATTTTGGTGGAGAGCAAGGGTTCACCATAACAAATAAAGTTTTAAAAATCCTTATCGATCCCATGTGTGCAACAAAAGTTATTCGGAGTCAAAGTCAAAATTTGAGATTCTTTGTAGACTTTGTTTGAGATTCTTTGTCATTATTTGTATAAATAATCAGGATGCCTCCATGCGCTGAACTTGGACGGTCATACCTAGCAATAGTGAAATATTTTTCTGCAAAAAAGGCTCATTGACTTCAAGCCAGTGCTCAGTAACCGCAACTATCGGAGGAAATCCTAATTCCTCTAGAAATAGAAATAATTCATCAGTTTTATATCTTATAGAACGAATATTAATCAGAACCATGCTAAAGTTGTTATCACTAAAATAATTTGAGGATTCTAGTCCCTCAGAACACGTCGTGACATTTAAAAATTTCGTTTAGGAAAGACAGCAGAATAGTAATTTCGGTAACATTCCTTTGATTTTTGTAAATGGATAATTATTTCAGAAGTGAGAAAGGACCTAAAAGCAGCAAGATCAGCTTCCACCTCATCTGGACCAATTCCATAGACTTCGTTAAATTCTAGAAGAATTTTTCTTAGATCTTCCGTCTTGGTAGGAAGCCCTTCAGAAGACAAAAACAGTTTAACGCTTGTGTTGGTAAATCCATCGTAAAATACTGAAGCAGGTTAGTCGTCTAGATAAGCAAGATGAAGTTTAATGGCTTTTAAGATATCCTGCTCCCTTAATCTGGCTAGAAGATACCGACTATTAGAGTTACCGAGATACCGTAACTGATATCTTGTATAAAATAGAATAGAATAGAAATATGCTTTATTGTCACTGAAAATACAAATTTTATAGACAAAGCTTAATTAAAGTCAGAAAAAATAAATAAATAATATCTAATAACAATAACAAATACAATTTTCTGAAATTTGATAAATCGTCAATATAAAAAAAATATACATAAATACAAAATATAAGTTAATAAAGTAAAGAAAAAAAACAAAATCGATATATTTGCAACAATTTATAGAAATTGCAAAGTGAATATACAACAAAGTAAACTATTTATAGACATAGGAACTAATAAGTTTAAAAGCTGCTGCATGTGACACCCAAATATAGATAAGTTTGGTTACTTGTACATTACTGTAATTTCTTAGTTAGTCATTAAGAAACTCTTCTACTGAATAATATGGTCTTTTAGATAGATGAGCTTTTGTCATTTTACGGAACTTGGGGAAAGATGTTGCAGATTTGAGTTGTAAAGCAAGATGGTTGTATAGTTTTTTTGCGGAATATAATATAGATTTCTTTACTAACTCAGAGGACGGGATCGGTAAATAGACATCAAAATTTGAATTTCTGGTGGAGTAGTCATGACGAGGCCTTGCTGGAAAGACATGCATGTGTTTACGAATTAAGCAAACAGTTTCTAAAATATATAAAGATGTAAGGGTTAAAATGCTGTGATCTTTGAAGTAACTTCTGCAATGTGTTGTTCTTATGAGGCCAAACAGATACCTTATTGCTCTTTTTGTAATTTAAAAATAACATCTAACTGGGCAGCTGTACTAGAACCCCAAAAAGGAAGACCATATCGAAGATGAGACTTGAACAAAGAAAAATATGTTAGTTTAGAAGATGCTAAATTGAGTTCTTTCGAAACAGATCTTATAGCATAGCAGGCTGAGGCGAGTTTCTTACTTAACACATCGATATGAAGGGACCATTTGAGGTTGCTGTCTAAAAAAATACCAAGAAATTTTACAGAATCAACGGTAGAGATCTGGCTGTTATTAACAAGCAGGAGTTGAGGAGCACTTTTATAGGATAATGCTACTGTCTTATCCACGTTAAAAGAGAGTAAATTAGAGTCAGACCAGGTTTTTATCGTAAGCAAATCAGAAGTTATAGTTGCATGAAGAGATGCAATAGTTGAGTTGCTCCAAGTGATACTGGTATCATCAGCAAAAAGAAAAATTTTTCCATCGATTTTTAAGTTAGTGATGTCATTTATAAAGATAAGGAACAGTAGAGGACCCAATACTGAACCTTGTGGTACTCCACATACAATGTTTTTGAGACTAGAGTCAGTATCATTTGCTCTAACTATTTGTTTCCTATTATTCAAGTAAGATTGGAACCAATTCAAATAAATACCTCGAATCCCATAGAAATTTAGTTTTTTAATCAAAATGTCGTAATTTACACAATCAAAAGCTTTGGCATAGTCACAGAAAACAGTGGCAGTATAAAGATTATTGTTTAGTGCTTGGTAAACCTCATGAAACACAGAAAACAAGGCATCAGTGGTACATTTATTAGTTAAAAAGCCGAACTGATTTTGGGATAAGATGTTGTTATCAATGAGAAAGGACATGAGACGGGTTTTTATGAGTCTCTCAATAATTTTGAAAGTACCGGTAGTAAGGCAATAGGTCTATAGTTGCAAGCATTAGATTTTTCACCACCCTTATGAAGGGGAATAATAATGGCTATCTTTAGGCACTCTGGGAATTTGCCTCTTTCAAAGGAATCATTAATTAGTGAGACGAGGTTTTCCAACACATTTTCTGTGAGATTTGAGAAGATTTTTATGGATAGTTCATCAGTACTACAGGATGATTTGCTTTTGATACTATTGATAGTTTGGATCAGTTCAGTTATATCGATTGGTCTTAAAAATAATGAATTCGAGAACACTCCTGAATTGGGGAGATAGGAAATGGATCTTTTTGTGGTAAAATAGTAGAAGTTATATTTTTACTTACATTAACGAAATATTCGTTTAGATTTTCCGGGTCTGGAAGGGCAAATGTT
Organism: Diabrotica virgifera virgifera; assembly: GCF_917563875.1. NCBI lineage: Eukaryota > Metazoa > Arthropoda > Insecta > Coleoptera > Chrysomelidae > Diabrotica > Diabrotica virgifera. Next base: position 256,575,252 of record NC_065443.1, read on the forward strand.
TGAACTGCGTGAGTTCTATTTCGAAGATCGTTTATTATGGACCAAGTTTCTTTTGCAACACTTTTAGAGCTTTCCATACGATTTTGATAGTAGGCTTTTTTAGCTGATTTGATAAGTTTTAGATAGGTTACCCTGTACTTGGTGATATATTGAGTGACAGAGACGTTGGTAGCAAATTTCTTGATATACAATAGTGAGCGCATATTTTTGGCTGATATGCGAATACCTTTTGTAGCCCAGGGTTTGTGATGTTTTGGCTTAATTGAAATTAAAGGAAATGCCTTATTGAAGATAGAGACAAGCTTTTCTATAAAATCGTTGAAATTATAGTCCACGTCCGCAGAAGGAAAATGCCACTCAGAAGTTAAGCATAAATTTTGAAATTTATGAAAATTCCCAGCGGAAAAAATCCTACCTAAACGTCGGGTTTTCGAGGAGGGTTTGCTGAAGGTGTTAAACTTCGTAAATACTGCTTCATGATCTGATAATCCCGCATTAATAATTGTAGAGCAGACATCAAGGGGTGAGAAATCTGAGACAATATAGTCAATTATGGTAGATGAAGTTTTTGTAATCCTTGTAGGAGAATTAACGTGCATTGAGAGACCATATGATTCAAATATGTTGACCAAGGACATTTGGGTAGCACAAGCAGCATCATAATTAATGTTGAAGTCCCCGCATAGAATTTTTCTGCTTCTATGAGGCAAGTCATCTAACAAATTTAGCAGGTTCTGAAAAAATAGTTCCACAGGGGAGTCAGGTGATCTATAGATGCAAATAATGTAAATATTAAGATTTTTATTATAAACTAGGGAAAACTCAAAGAAGGCTTCATTTAACAGAAAGTCATATTTTGTAATCAGAGAAAAATCATTATTTCTAGAAAGAATTAGGGTGCCTCCATGAGCTGAACTTGGACGATCATACCTAGCAATTGTGGTATATTTTTCTACAAAAAAAGGCTCGTTGACTTCAAGCCAGTGCTCTGTAACCGCAACTATCGGGGGAAATGTAGTTTGTAATTGTGAAGACTTTATGTACTGGGCCTGAAGATGAGCCAGAAATTGTAAGCCTCGAAACCGGTTGCCCCATGATTGTATAACAACTATTAAACATACCTAGAAACTTTAAGATTGCGAGTATTGACTCAATTCCTATATCCAATAGTATAATGGACTCGCATTGGCAACCCTTTCATCATTTAAATTGTTCAATTGAAGCTTTTTCTTACGATATTGTGTTGTTTATATCTCTATTTGATGTTCCTACATTATTATACATGAGATATAATGGCTCTCATGACTTTCTAAGAGCTTGTTTTTAAGCGCTGGTTCTCCAACGTTTAGATATTCAGACTTTCCAAAATTTATTTTAAGCCCCACTTTTTGTATTCTTTCTCCCAATTTTGTTATAATGAATTAGGTATATTTGCATGTTCTCTAAATCAATAAAAATAGTGTGAACTATCATCAGCAAAGGTAGCTATTATGTTATGATCTAATTAAGGTGTATCACAAGTGTATAATAGGTACAGGACTGGTACCTTGTGGTAAACCTGCATTATTTTGTTTTAGTTCTGAGTAAGGCTTCTTCTTGCTTAACCCCAAAAACTCTATTTAAGATATATGATTCCACTATTCCTGCTTAATTTATATTTAAGTCCTTTGTGCTATACTTTATCAAATGCTTGTCCACGGGCCACGTAGAGGAAGACAGTGGAGCAAACCGTTCTGCTGCTCAATTTCCTTCAAATTGTTGATTGGCAAAATGATTCGACAAAAAATGCATTTGTATATCAGGGCAAAGGTATGATTTGGCTTGATTGGAACTTGAAATATGTTTATTGCTTTTACATGACTTTACATTAACCTTACTAATGTACTACAAGATTTTTCAATTTCAATAATAAAAAAAAATGTGTAGATAATAGAAACGCAAATGTAATTAATCTAAAGTTTTAGCAAATTACCTCGTCGAATTAAATAATTAAACAAATTGAAACAAATATTTTAGTAGATATAAAAAAACTAAATATTCTTTTAAAAAGGCAGAGAATAGTTTACTTAATTATTGTTAATGTATCCTCCTCAACTTTATAAATGATTGGCAACGTATTTCTATATTTTCCAATAAACTTTTAAAATATAATATATAATTAATAAAAAAATATGAAAAAATTTTTATAAAACGCTTTAAGAAAATTTTTATGGGGTGCACAAATTTCACTATCATTTTTTACTAAGATGTTTATGCCATGAGAATGCCACACGTCTATTTTCAATACAAAATCTCTAATAGTTTTCGAAATATTGAAAAAAATTGATTTTCATTTTTTAACTTCAAAGGGCTATAACTTTTTTATATGCACATTTGTACTAAGGTAAGATAGGTTCAGTCAACATATTTTTGACCCCAAAATCTGTGGTATAATTTATGACCAATCTTTTCGGGACACCCTATATAATTTATGCACTTCTGACCATAAATGTCGTTGTTTTATATATAATATCTATTAATTTCGGTAAATAAGTTGTGAAGACCAACAATAACAATACCTAATGAAACACAAACAATTTCCTCTGTTTTTTGCTAGAACCAAAACCAGGCCACCTGTGTATTTTTGTTCTTCTTTTAAGTGGTGTACCGGTATTAAATGATGCTGTGAACGGTATACATGTTATTTGTCGGCTTAGCATGAAAAATGCTCTTATACTCGATTACGTTTTGTTTAATTTTCTCTTTGATCAGAAATCCTATTCCTCCATATGTTTCGTCCTCCTTTCCTTGTAATAGAGGCGATTTCCTGATTCTAGTTCTATACACATTTCTCCTCTTCTTTTGACCTCTGACAATCCTACAATGTCCCATTTGATTTTACTTAATTCCTCTTCGAGTTCGTACAGTTTTTCATCTTAAGCCATGGATCTGATGTTATATTATGTTGCTATGTGTATTCTGTTACATTCCTTCTTTTTTCCGTTTTCTCTTATTTGTTCTTGTCGAGCTTTTGCTTCCCCCAAAATCCTTGAGGCTACGCGGTTTTCCGATGTGGGACTCCGGATTTCTCCTACCCACCTGGGGTCCATTTCCGCTTTGTTGTAAGTTCGACATTGTTAGTTTGGGGAAAATAGCCTTAAAATACCACGCTGGCTAGGCGGGTTGGTGAGTTGTAGAAATCACATTTCCTTGATTCCCTGTAACTGTTGTATAGTTATCCCGCTCATACTCGGTCACCAGAGCCTCGTCTGTTATGTAGCAGAGGGCACCAGGTAATTTTAGACTACCACTCGTGCAGGTGAGGTTGACTTTTGGATCGATTGATGTATTGTTGTTAAGTCCGATCCCTTACCTCCCAATAATATACTAACAAAGTCAATTAAAATTTAATACCTTTTTTTAATGTTATCAGGAAAATAATAGAAAAATACTTTTATTGGCTATAAAACTCGAAACCACTATTACTTTGGGCTAATTAGCAAAATACAAGGAAAAGATATTTACCAGCAATTTTATTGCTGGAATCGAATCTTATGATTGTATATATTAATAATATAGGTATTCAAAGTCCGTAGATAGTGTGCTACTTTTTTTATAAACAAAATGGCGCCCGAAAATCATGATTTTTCAATTTTTGCTCTATAACTCCAAAGATTTTAACTTTACACCAAAAACACTCAAATAAAAATTCACCGTAATTAAATTCTGCATAGAGACGTGTTTTTCCCGATTTACTTCGACGAAAATTTTCCCCGGAAAATGCGGGTTTTTCCAACAAAATCTTTAATTTTCAACTAAAATTTTAGATAAGTTTATCAATAAGTAAGTAGCTTGGTAATATAAACGCTCGTTTCGTAAGATTATAATTCCAGAAGACGATGGAAATTGAATGAAAAATTTAGCAACAATTGAATTGTTAATTAAAAATTTACGGTCGCTATAATAACCACAATAATTACGATACATATGTTGTTTATTTGGGTTTATATGACTGCGGACACTAAATTCATTCGCCAATTTTACTATTTTTTATTTTATTAGTCATTTTTTCGTATCTTATCCTAAAACTAATACTAATATAATAAACAATTCTACTAATAAATAATTATTTTTGTATTTTTTTTTAATAATTTTTTATATATATATATTTTTATTAATTTTTTTCCAAATGATGTTCTCAGAGTTCCACAGCAAAAACTGCAACATTCTTCTTTAGCCCTCTACTTCATTCGAAAGCTATTTTACTATGGACTGTCCAAGTTCGTCATTCATTTTTATCTACATATTTTTTTTATATTTTTTTAATTATTATATTTTTTTTTCTATTTTTTTTTATATATCTTTTTTTTATATTTTTTCTTTCTTTTTTTTTTTATTATTTTTTTATTTTTTTTATTTTTTTTTTTATTTTTATTTTATTATTTTTTTTTATATTTCTTTTCTTTTTTTTTTCTTTTCTTTTCTTTTCTTTTTCTTTTAACATATAACAATTTACAAGAAATACTTACTCTATATTTTACAATTACAATTTAAGCTTAATATCTAAAATATGTTTATACAATAGTCGGTATACCAACTCATTATTTTCTAATGTTAATAAATAATTTAAATTAATGGGATGGTGGACATCAGTCAAAGAATACAGTGAATTTAAAAACATATTAACTTTATTAGAGATAAGAGAACAGGTCAAAAATTTGTGTTGTAGATTGCCCAACTGTCCACAAATACATTGTGGACTATCAGCTATATTAATTTTAAATAAATATGATGGAGTAAGACAGTGGTCAAATCTCATTCTGCATATGGTTCTTATCATATCTTTTGTCGACTCCATTTTAGAAAACCAAGGTTTATCCGTTATATAGTTTCTGATTGATCTGTAGTGGTTTCCTGTATTTACGTTTTCATCAATATACCTTTCTTTCCATTCTTTCTTAATCTCTTTGAATAAATTTGATTCAATATCTTTTGGCGTACAAAGATAATGGGTTAATACTCCTTGTGTCACCGCGTTTTTAGCCAATTCATCTACCATTTCATTTCCAGTTATTCCACAGTGGCTTTTAACCCATGCCAACTTAACAGACTTTCCTTGTTGCTGAAGTTCTTTAATTTTATTTATGATATATAATTCAATGTAGTTCACTTTTGATTTAGGATTTATAGCACTAATTTTACTAAGAGAACTTTTACTGTCTCTAAAAATTATAAACTTTGAATGATTTATATTAGATAAATATTTTAGTGCTTCCATTATCGCTATTAATTCAGCTTTGTATATACTCATAATAGAATTTAGTTTAAACATTTTACTAATTTTATTACTGCTATCCCAATAGGCACATCCCACACCTTCAATATTTTTTGATGCATCTGTATATAGCATACAATAATCTTTGAACATTTGTGAACTGTCGGAGATAAACACTAATTTTCTTAAAGATATAGGCAACTTGCTATAGTCCCTTAAAAAGTATACCTGAACTTGTTCCATACTATTAAAGTCAATATTATAATTTGGGTTTATGTCATATTTATAAAGTTGTTTATCATATATTGTCATTTTTGAATATAAATCTACCATATTTAGAGTTTTCTTTTTTATCCAATATTTTTCTGTCAAGTCTGCTAAAAACAGTTGATGTATTTTGGAAATTAAACTTGCCTTTTTTTCATACAATCTAACTAAAAGGTTGATGCCAAGTTTTTTTCGTCTTATATCCATCGGCATTTCACAGCATTCAACTTGTAGATTATTTATCGGTGTACTTCTTAGGGCTCCTATACACAATCTAAGGGATTTATTAATGATTTTGTCTATTTTATTTAAATGACACTGTGATGCGTCACTGTATAATATTGATCCGTAGTCGAATATAGCTCTTATATTATTTTTAAATAACAACAAAGAAATATTTGGATCTGCTCCCCAACGTAAGTGTGATACGAATCGAAGAAGGTTTATTCCTTTTTCTGTTTTTTTAACTATATGGTCTATATGTTCTTTCCAGAGAAGCTGTCTATCCAGAGTAATACCCAAATATTTAACATAACTTTGTACAGGATAGGATATATTGTTTATTAAGATGTGATTGGGTATTTCTTTTCGTTTTCTTGTAAAAATACATAATTTGGTTTTGGAATCAGATATATTTAGTCCATGTAATTCACTCCATATTTTAATATGTTTATCTCCTTCTTCAATGGATTTGACTGCATTTTCTATTTTAATGTTTTCTTGATAAATAACTATATCATCTGCAAATTGTAAAATTTTTGTTGAGTTTAAATTTTTTTCTATATCAGAAGTGTAAATTAAATATAACAAAGGGCTTAATATTCCTCCTTGAGGTAAACCACCCATCGCTAGTCTTGGACCAAATGTGTTATTATTTACCGATATATAAATTTTTCTACAGTCATACAATTTTATTATTTTTTGACAGAAGCATTCTGGCAGACCTATTTGTATCATTTTGTTATATAGTATATTTAAATTAACGTTGTCGTATGCTGCTTCAACATCTAATAAAAGAGCGATTACTGAAGAATTTTTCGTAAACGCTAAATTTATATCTGTTACCAAATGACTCACAGCTTCCACAGTAGAATGATTTTTTCGAAATCCAAATTGTGTTTGTGATAATTTATTGTTTTTTTCTAGCCAACTTTCGAGCCTAAGTTTTATCATTCTTTCCAGTGTTTTTGTTATGCAGGAGCTCAATGAAATACCTCTATAAGATTCTGCTGAATCAGGATTCCGATTTGTTTTGAGAATAGGAATCACCCGGTACTCTCTCCAGTTATCTGGAATATCTTCTGATAACCATATTTGATTAAAAAAATTTAATAGTGTTTTTTTCCCTTTTTGATGTAAATTGGCCAACATAATATAATGTACATTATCTATACCTGGAGAAGTATTTTTCTTATTCTTAAGGCTTATTTCTAATTCACAGAAACTAAATGGAATTGAAAGTGGATGCATAGAGTTTTTTCTTTCCATTACATTAATTTTTGAAAATATATTATCTGGACATAATTTTCTTAAAAACTCCTCAACCCATTCTCCTTCAGTCACTGGATTTACTTGTGGTTTAAAAATGTTTTGTAATCGTTTGGCTTGATTCCACATATCTTTAATTGGTGTATTTTTGTTTAAAGTTTTACAAAAATTTCTCCATGCATTACGCTTACTCTCTAATACAACTTTTTTGGTTTTCGCTACACATTTATTATAATTTATATAATTTTGTATATTAGACTGTAGTTTAAACTTGCGTAAAGCTAGTTTTTGTTCTTCTATTACCTTTTTACAATTGTCATTCCACCAAGTTTTTCTAAATCGTGGATTAGTCCCTGTTCTCTTCTCCGGTATACATATCTTACAATATTCGTTTAATTTATTTAAAAATTGTTGGTAATTTAAATTATTATCTATTTCCATGAAATTATCAGTGATAGAAGAGAAAAGAGACCAATCCGCTTTATTTATGTTCCATTGGAATTTTGTATTTACACATTCCGCTTTATTAACATTAATATTTGACTTAATAATAATAGCAAAATGATTTGATCCTAATGTCTCGTCCACAACATCCCAATCGAAAAAATGACTAATATTTGCTGAGCATATTGTAAGATCTATTGCAGATTTATTATTGCTATTCGGTCTACGCATCAAAGTTTCTTTACCATTATTTAAAATTACAAGATTACAGTCCTCAATAGCTTCTAACAGATTTTTTCCTATAGTATCTACAGTACTACAACCCCAAACATAATTGTGGCTATTAAAATCACCACCAATTATAAAAGGCTTCTCTAGACTATTAAAAAACTTTTTCCATTCATTTAGAGTGATTTTAAGATTTGGTTTTACGTATATTGAATAAATGTTTAACTTTTTTCCGGATTGAATTTTAATTGATATGCTATTGCACATTATGTCATTAATTTGGTGAAAAGTAGGACTGTTGTAAAATTTTATTAATTTTTTCAAAAGGATGGCTACTCCACCATATCCATCATCTCTATCATTCCTAAAGACATTATAACCAGTAAAGTTAATAAAATTACTTTTTTTAACCAAGTTTCTGATATTAATCCTATATCTATTTTATTGTCATACAAGAATTTTTCTAAATAACCCTTATTTGTTTTAATTGATCTCGCATTCCACTGAAGAAATGAAACGTTAGCCATCACGAGGTAATAATAATTGTGAAATATTGTTTTTTAATAATTCCAACGTTTTTTGATCTAAATTGTGATTAATTTGATTTAATGTTGCTGAAATAAAGTTTACTATTATTTCTCCTATATTATTTTGATTATCTTTTTGTGTTTGTGTTGTGTTAGAATAAATGGGATTATTAAAATTATAACAAGGCTGACTTTGTATTCTTGGTGTTTGCAAAATTTTTCTGCGTGCTTCCATTGTTTCTTTATCTACACTACTAGAATCAATACTACTTGATCTTTTTCGTTTAGATATTGTATATTTATTTGAAGTATTTTCTTGGTCTTTACTTACTGTTGAATAACATTTTTATATTTATTATTAGCTTCATGATATGTTATATTTTCATTATTCATAACTTTTTTAATATATTCCTGTTTTTGTCTTTCTGTACAATCTGCTCCCTTGTCAGTAGCGCTGTGTTTTCCTTTGCACAATACACAAAGTAAATTATTCGGATTGGAACAATTAGATTTGTTGTGTTCTTCGCCACATCTTTCACACCTATCTTTTCCTCTACATTGGGCACTTATATGCCCAAATCTCAAACAGTTTAAACATTGGATTATTCTGGGTGTATAATTTTCCACCTCGTATATCATTTTTTCTATTATTACATTTTTTGGTATAGACTGACCTTTAAAAGTGACAATTACGGTTCCTGTTTTTACATAATTAGTATTACCATTATCTTGAATCACTTTCCGCATAATTCTTTTTACATGTAATACTTCGAATTTAATTCCAAATCTAGGTTTAATTAATGATAATAAATCATTATCTTCTATCTCTTTATCTACCAATTTTATAACACCTTTCTTTTGAGTAAAAAACGTTGGAATATATGCCTCATACTCTTTGCTTTTAAGAATTTGAGAATCAATTAATTTATTAGCACTAGCAAAATTATTTAGTTCTACCTTGATTTTATTTCTACCAACTACTGTAATTTGTGTGATATTATTTTCAATTTCAGGTACTGCACTTAAAATCAAACGGGCCGTGCCGATCCTGTGTAATCGACCAATGTTACCGTTTTTATTTTCTATGTGTACTATATAAGGTGCATTATCTCCAAATTGATATCTATGTTTTAATCTTAAATTTATTACTTTATTTAAATTTTGCTTACCTGACTTATCTGTTTGATTTAAATTTGTCAAAGTTTCATCGTTATTGCAACTAAATTTGTTACTTACCTCAATAGTACTACTTGTTTGGTTTTGTTTGTTTGTTACCTTATTATTTACTCTATTGTTATTTTTATTTAATTCCTCATATTCCATCATCCCATCTCCTTCCATTTCTACATAAAATTTACCTTTATCTGGAGGTTCGGGTGGTATACCTTCCATATTATTTGTTTCCTGAAATTTAACTTCTAGGCGCTAAATTTCACACTTTCTTACAGATCACTGGTTTAGTACTTCTTTATACTACTCGTAATACTCAAAAAGTTAAGAAAAAACCTTAAAAATTAATAATTTTTAGGAGAACTTCTAAATAAACTGCCTTTCCTACGATACATAAGAATAACTATTATTTTTGTATAAAAAGACACTGTACCTATCTAATGTGTTTACATAATTAAAATTAGACTATTTAAGCAGCCTCAGGAAAATTTTAAACTTATAAACAATTTTTTGGCTTAAAACCAAATAGAATATCTCGGGAACTATCAAATTAAATTAAATCATGAAAACGGTATTGGAAAAAAGCGGCAGGACGCTTCTTTTAAAAGAAAAACGTTTAATTGTGATGATTGGTTCCTAAGATACAACTGGTCAAATTTGACCGGCATTTACGGCAAAGATATCAATAATAGGATCATAATTTTCGAACCATCACCTTTTTATTTCAGTCCTCTTTCTCCACGCCAATTTTCATATCTTTAAAATACTCATAACATATATTATTATAATATAAACTATCGATATTGCGAGTGAAAATTGCCAAAAATAGCAAAATTCCAATCAAAAATTAGGTTGGAGGAAATGTAATCTCAAAGTTCAAAATCGGTATACGTTAAAAAAATGCATTTTCTCGGCTTCCCATGGAGCAATTTTCTTCATTCTTTTTTTGTTCCCAAGTAACTCGAGTAGAGCCATCTAACTAACGCATTATTAAATGTCAAACTTGCTTTTGTTTTGTTATAATAGATTAATTTATTTATAAGAAAAGAAAACTAAATATTTTTCCAGTTGTAGACATTTTTTAGATAAACTTACTACAAGTGTACCTTTTAACGTTAAAAACACAAATATTCTCATTTGAAAGCTGTATAAATATTTAAAAAATCTTTTTTTAAAGATTTAAAAGTTAAAAATTTTTGTTATAATAAATAAATTAATTTATTATAGCACAACAAAAGCAACTTTGACATTTAATAATGCGTTAGTTAGATGGCTCTACTCGAGTTACTTGGGAACAAAAAAAGAATGTCAATGAATAGGGCCATTGTAGATTTCCCGTATTCGTAGCTTTCTGCTTGTATTTCACGCAGCAGGAAAATTTGATCCACCGTGCTGCGTCCTCTTCTGAATCCACATTGATATTTTCCTATGTCGTTATCTATCTTTTGTGTTATCTTGTCTTTTATATATACTGCAAGTATTTTATATGCAACGTTTAGTAGGGCTATTCCCCTGTAATTATGGCATAAACTTTTGTCGACTTTTTTGTGAATTGGACACAGTGTGGCTTCAGTCCATTCTTTTGGTAAGAGTTCTTGTTCCCAAATTTCTTTTTTCAGCTTTTCCAAATGCTTAATTAGTACTGGTCCTCCATATTTAAACATTTCAGCTGTTACGTCATCCTTACCTGGGCTCTTGTTTTTCTTTAGTTGCTCTATTATTTCTTTTTCATTAGGCGGTCTTTCCTGTTTCCTTCTTGATCAATATTTTTATTCGGTTCTTCTTCTTCTTCTTCTGCATATTCTGTTGTGGTAATTTCATTTAGAAGCTCTTCGAAGTATTCTCTCCATCTGTTCAGTATTTCTTCGTCGCTTAATAAATTCCTTCCATTTTTGCTTTTGTAGTGTACAGGTTTTCTTTGGAACCCATTTTTCTCATTTTTTTACTCCTTGATATAAGTTTCTGACTTCTCCATTTTTATAGTTTTCTTCTATGCATTTCAATTTATCTTCGTTGTACTTTCTTTTTTTTGCTCTTATGATTCTTTTAGTTCGTTTTCTTTGTTCGTTGTATTTTATCTCCATCTCTAGTGTTTTCACTTGCATCATTTTGAGTCTTAACTTATTTCTTTCATCCAGTTCTATTTTACATTCTTCATTAAAGCATTCTTTGAATCCATCTTTTATATCTCTATTTCTTTTATATTTCTATAATAGAAATCATAAAAATTGCTTGTTATAAATTTCTTATCTTTTGGTGGAATACTTTCCGTACCGCGATTCACATTTTTTATGTTTACATATAAAATTCGACCGGTTCACATGCAGACTATCCTAATGTAGTAGTTGTTGGTGAACCAAACAATTAAAATCAGTTCCTCCTCTTGTAAGTGAATTTTTTCTATAAATACCGGAAGACAAGTTTGGAGATCTTAATCGAAAAAATTAGGTGGTGAAAACGGTTAACTCTTCTTTTAACTCTTGAAGTGGTATAATATAGAAGTGAGTAGTTTATACTTTATTAGAAAATATATATAAGAGTTTTAACATAGAAAAAAACATTTTGGTTTACTTCCGTGTTTTGATAATTTTTAGATAACTTTTCGAAAAAAAAAAACGGTACGCACCCCTTTTTTGCAAATATTTCTGTTATTTTTTTTTTTGCATTTATTAGGGCTTCGCTTTATTTTTAATGTAGAGTTTTATTTTACATTCTTCACTTTACTTCTATTATTTTCTTACGCAATAATAGTAGAGGATCCAATATAGTAACAACCTTCACCAATATAATGAATAAAAAATATTTAATATGTAATTTAGTATGTTAAAAAAACAAGGGTGTCCGATATAATTTTGTTCAAACTATATTTAATTAATTAAAAAATTACTTTTTTATAAATTCTTATTAGAAGATGTTTTGGATCATTCGAAATAAAAAAGGGATTTTGTAATTTGTCTCTAAGTTGATCGTTTACGAGTTTACAATTTAAAATTAAAAAAAAAACGAAAAATATCCATATTCATGATTCAAAAACATAGATAAAAATAGTACATTGTTTACCGGGTAGGAAAAGCTTAACATTCCTGGACGACTGTGAAGATTGCTAAGTCGAGGCGCAAGCCGATACTTAGCAACACAGAGTCCAGGAATGTGGCTTTTCCTACGAGGTAAACATACTATTTTTCCGCAAATCGTTTAAAATTCGACAGATATTGATTAATTTAAAAAAAAAACGCGATAATTTTATTCCCAAATAAATGGTGCTTTGAAATTCCTAATAAAATTACTTGGGTTACTATGGAAACGTATTGAGGTTGAATTGTCAAACTTGACGCTTATAAATTTAATTGCTGGTGTTCTCGAAAGTAAAATGATAAGTGATGATGAAATTTCCATTCCTGGGACTCCTCCAGAGCTGGTTGAGGCAGTGATTACTGCTTCATTAGAATTATTGCCAAAGAAATCAAGAGAAAAGTACGAAAATGCATACAGACGTTTTATGGATTATTAATAATTTTCTATCATTTATGTAGAACACTAACAACTGTACGGAAATATCATTTCCTGACAGTAAGGAAATGACATTTTCTTACAGTAAGGAAGTCCTGACTTTTTCTTCAAGAAATTTTGACATTTCTGTCAAAATTTCTTGAAGATCCTGGCGATTTGCGGAAAAAGTCATTTTTGAAAACTTTTCTATCAGTTCTTGATAAGTATTTTGAGTGTGTTTTATTTTAAAACATTGTTTTTATGTTTTTATTTGTTAATGCAGCCCGATCGCTAATCTTCCCATAAGGAACCGTCCTAATTAACAATTAAAAAAATTAGTTAAAAAAAAAATGGCAAAAATTCTTATCGTTACCAGATAAAATAAGGTTTGAACTTGAATTTATGTACTTGATGATTACAAAAATAATATATTTTACTTGTGTTTTTCAGCCTTGAATATCGTAATTTTTCGTTATTTTTTAATTTTTAATTTGTTTATAACTCAAAAAGCATCTTAAGAGAAACATAACAAAACACCTTTTTTGTTTCAAATTATTCAAAAAATCTAAAATAATATCTGCTGGGACAGAAAAAATTTTAGTAGAATTTATAAAAACATAATTTTTTAATTAGTTATAGTCTGGACAAAATTATATCGGACACCTCTTGTTTTTTTTTTATAATTTTTAACATTACTAATGTAATAATTACTAACAATTACAATGCAGCATTATGTACAATTTATTTAATGTTTCTATTGCTTTTCTTCCGTCTGTCATTCTTTTTTTTTTTTCAATTTTCATGTCGTCATTAGCATTATTATTATTATTGTAAATCCTCAATATTCTAATTGGTTTACTCTTTTCAAAGCCTATTTTCGTTTTTATTTTCATTTTTTCTCTCTGTAGAGATTTCTTTTTAAACATGTTATCATCCAGGTCTACGGTTAATCTCACTAATCTCAACAGAAATAATGTAGTGTTGCTTGCAATATACAATTATCTCAGTATCCAATTTATTCTGTCGTCGTAGGTTCAGGTTAAATACTGTAGACAGAGTCTTACCTGGACCCTCTGCATTATGTAAAAATGACCGTGAGAAAGTCCTAATAAGCAATCTAATCTAAAGCCTCTAATTAATAATCGTACTACAGTCTATAGTCATCAAAAAATGGCAAAACTACAGGTCCTAACGAAATTCCAAGTGAAATATAGAAACTTTTTTTAGAGGCCATATCATTTTTCACTATCATTTATGCCAGCGGACACATACCTAATGGTTAATCCAATTCATTATTCATAGCACTGCCTAAAAAGACTTCAGCAAAAGTCTGTGCTGATTACAGAACCATCAGTTTATTGAGCCATTTATTAAAAATATTTCTAAAGGTAATACCTGGCTATGTATACAGTGCACAGGAAAAAGTGTTACCCCCCTATTAACTTATTTATTATTTTTAGCATATAAGCAATACGCTTGAACAGGTCGATTGTTAAACTTATTATAGTATATTATAGCACCAATGTTTCGAACTTTACGTGAATCATCTTCAGGTGATAGGCATAACTTTGATTTTTTTAAATGGGAAAGTGCATCATGTGATACCTCATTTAAAAGCTTTTAAAATACTGATTAAAAAATGTTTAATACTTTAACACTTTTTAATAGTGTAGGCGCAAAAATTCGGCTCCAATGCTTTTTAAATGAATTCATTTTTTTCGAGTCCTTAGAAAACTGATAAGTATTTTTAAAAAATTTAAACGCAGGATAAAAGATAACAGCATTACCGGGGGGTCGAAGTCCCTGAGAACTTCTCTACTGTTTATTTTAATAAGTTACAGGGGTGAAAAAAAAGAGAAAATTTTATTGTGATTTTTAATGTCAAATTCTCATTCAAAAGAAATTTTTTGTGTATTCTAAGGGACTTTTAGCCCTCGATAATAATGTAGGTAATCTTTCATTCTGCGTTTAAATTTTTCAAAAAAACTTATTAGTTTTCTCACTATTCGAAAAAAAAAATACATTTAAAAAGAATTCGACCGAAATTTTGCGCCTACGCTCTCAAAAAGATTAAGGTATTATACATTTTTGTAATCAGTATTTTGAACTGAGGTATCACATTATGTACTTTCCTATTTAAAAAAGTCAAAGGTGTGAGTGTCACCTGAAGAGGGATCGCGTAAAGTTCGAAAAATTGATGCTCTAATGTACTATAATTAGTTTAAACATCGACCTGTACGAGCGTTTTGCTTATGTGCTAATAATATAGAAGTTAATGGCGGTACCACTTATTCCAGCGCACTGTATAATAAATGTGAGGAATACCTAAGTGACACATAGTTTAGTTTCTGCAAAGGGTTTTGGCAAGAGAGGCCTTGTTTGAGATGAACCAAAGATGTCGTGATATGTCTGTAGACGTATACTGCCGATTTATTAACTTTAAAAAGGCATTTTGTCATATTAAGCACTCTGTATTGATCAAATCTTAAGAGACTTTGGTTTGGATGGCAGAGACGTTCGCATAATTTCAAATTTGTATCGGAATCAAACAACACCAGTTTTATTACGGGTTATAGAGTCACAGATTCTTTATTAAAAGAGGAGTAAAAAGAGCTGACAATAATAAAAAAATAGTCAGAAATCAAATAGATTATATTATCATATATCAATAGAAGGCGTAAAATCCTACAATATCATCCAAAACCGAACAGGAGTAGACATATCCTCCGGTTTTTGTTTTTTTTTTTTTTCGATGAGTGAAACAAAAGACTCTAAAGAGCTATAGCTACAAGAAAATCATAGATACAAGGCAGCTCAAACAAGACTACAGGTATGCGAAAAACAAAAGAACAAACCAGAATTTAAGAAAAATCAAAGAAAATAATGCAGAAACTTTAACTACTTACCATAAATGGGCAAGCATTTAATATGTCATGGTCATGGTGAACCTTGAAGTAAACCCTCAAGCAATTTTGAAAAAAAAAAAAGAAAATCTTTGATGACAGTATGAATTATTGAACTTATGGAAGAACGAAGAAAACACAAAGCAAAAGGCCTAAATTAATACAAAGAAATTCATTGAAATATCAGAAAGACAATTCGAGAGACAAAAAAGAGGTGGTGGCTTCCGACAGATACAAGGAAATAGTTGATCTGGATAAAAAATATGATTGCTTTAATTTAAACAAAAAAAAATCAAACACATGACAGGCCCTATAAATAGCACAAGAACGAGTATCCTTAAAAATAATAAAGGGGATATTATTACTGATATGAAGAGGTGATGGTGTCACTTGTCACCAGATCATTACAGCCAACAACTATATAATTGTGAAAGAAAGTAACTGTCATTGGAAACCGCAGAGTATTATGCACATATTATGTGCAATCAAAAACACAAAAGACGGCTACAACACTTAACACTTACTGGATCAGATGAGGTGTCGGAAGTCCACAATATGAAAACTCAGCAAAATCACGAAAATTATAGAAATCATTAAGAAGAAAAAACTGGAGTACTTCGGATATTATAATGAGAGTCCAAATATATGTTGCTATAAAATATTATGCAAAGAAAAATAGCAGACAATCGTCTTTCAGGACGAAGAAAGACTTTAAGTTTGCGCTTGTCTATGAACAATCTGTGCATGAAATATGAACACAATCTGATCGATTATTGATCTATAATATTTCTTAATCTTTCTTTTGCAATCTGTCTTAAACATCCTTGGTAGTAGCTGTTTATTAAATTTTCACATGTGCAAAACTGTTTTATAATCGCCAGTATTCTATAGGTGGTGTCCAGTGGAATAATTCCGTAGTTACGGCGTATTATATTTTGTCTAGACTGGAAATACAAGAAGTTTTTTACGTAGTTCTCTTCTTCTACATCTTAGTACTTCTGAAGTGATGCTATTCTCTGCTGGGCTAGTTATTTATTTTTTCTATTCTCTTTTCTATTTTCTACCAGCCCGTTCCTTTATTTGCTACTCATTGGTGTCCTGTTAAGGGTTGAAATCTCTCGGATCCCCTCCATTTTCTTATGAACCAGTAGCTCATTAAAATGCCTATTCTTCTAAGTTTCAATAAAGTCAACATTATATAGAGCATGCTTCTTTACTTTTGTAAAAATATGTGTTTGATGGACACCGCATCATATTCTTTTTAACCTCTAGAAAAATTTTTGGTGTCCTTACTAAAAATATACCGGTTGGTATTGAAAAAGAAACGGGACTTGACACTTACATCACTAGAAATATAAATACATAAATCACCAATATTTCGATTTGAATATTTATGAAGCTGCTTTTAATGTTCTTTATAAATCTCTACATATTTAATTTATGAGAATGTCAATAGGTAATTGTAATAAAATGTTTAATACTCTTCTAAAAATTGAAGTGAATATCTAAACAATTCCTTAAAGTTGCACTTCGTATGATGAGATTGTTGGGAGGAGAATCGTTTATGCCCAATATTTCCGTCATTTTCAACTTTTCGACAAAAATTGTAGGAATGAAAATTGTTGCGAATACGATTTCCTACAATTCTTCAATTCTTCGAATTAAGAGGAAAAATAGTGGTGGAATGAAGGAGGGAAGCACAATTATTGAATTATACCTACCGTTTATTATTAATTTTATGAGATGAATGTACATAAACAAAAATGAAGAGAATTATGATTTTGTACAATTTTAATATTTTTCATTTTTTTGCTAAAATCAATATTAAAGTCATAGGTTTGATCCTGTTTATGGCTTGTTGGTGATGACGTCAATGTCTAGGGTTTGTTAATCGCTTGTTTCTCGTTAGGCTTGTCATGCATAGGGTCTTAAATGTTGATTGTTGCACATTATAATTCGCTTCATTTCTGTTTATGTACATTTATGTCAAGTAAAGTTAAAAATATCGAAATAATTCAATATTATACAGTCATTTTCACCTTTAACTCGGAAAATATCGACCATACGATAAATTTGCAAAGAAGGAATTGCAGGAAATCAGAATTGCAACAATTTAAGTCCATACCATTTTGTCGAAAATTTGAAAATCGCAGAGATATTGAATAAAAACAATAATGTTATGCCTTTTCACTATTTTCCCCCATAATTTGGAAAATATCGACTGCAAGAAAAAACTTTCAAAAAAGAAATTGTTGGAAATTGTAATTGTAAAAATCTAAGGCGTCCTTACCATTTTGTCAAAAAGTTTAAACTGGCCGAGATATTGAACAAACACAATTCCTATATTAGTGATGTAACGAATGTCATTTTTTGAACATTCGCGAATACGAATGCGAATGCGAATATCAGCTACCGACATTCGCAAATGCGGATGCTAACGCGAATATTCCGTTTTTTTAATTCGTTTCTATTTTTGTCATGTTTTATAAATTTATAATGAGAAATTAGTTGATATGTAGTGAAAATCAATCTGAATCTTAAGCGTTATTACATAATAATACGAAATAATAAAATAAAGTTAAGGCTGATAATGTGATTATACGAGGTTAAGTTACCTTTTCTTAATAAAAAAAAGATGAGACGCGAATAGATTTTGATTTTATTAATGTAATATTATCTTCAAATTTTTTTTTCTAAAATTCATATTCGCAAAAAATTCGCACAAATTTTGCGAATGAGAATACGAATGCGAATATGCAAAAATATGCGAATATTCGCGAATGCGAATGCGAATACGAATATTCGTTACATCACTATCCTATATAACCAATTCCCGGTCTTAAGCTCGCTGCTCGCTCCTTTATCGCATACGTACGACCTCAAATACTGATTTTAGCAAGAGATTAAAATTGTATAATAGTTATTTTCCTAACAAGTGCAGAAAGTCATTTTTTCCGCACGCGACTGCAGTTTGCCGAACGACGCGAAGCGGGAGTTCGGCAAGCAGTCGAGTGCGGAAAAGAGACTTTCTGCAAGAGTTAGGAACAATATTTTTTCTAAGAGTCTTTAAAAAATTACCAAATCTTAATCAATTAATTTAATTAATATGAAAATACATACACAAATTAATTCTTTGACAAGGTTGTCAAAATCAATCTTTCAATATAATTAGTTAGCATGACGACGATCTTGGTTTCCATGACGATAATTCAAAACGACTGTTATTGTTTACCGATTTTACTTTCGAATATTATGTCAAAATAATTTTATTTCATCGAATTGTCGCGTTAATTTCATTAAAACAGGAACACAATAAGATATATTGGAAATAAATTAGTAAATAATATTTAAATATTAGTTTATTGCATGTATTATAATTACTTTAAGGCCATATTAACATATCTAAATTAACACGCGTGCGGAAAAGTAAAAACCGCGTGCGGAAAAGTAAAAACCGCGTGCGGAAAAGTAACACGCGTATGGAAAAGTAACACGCGTGCGGAAAAGTGAAACTTTCTAAACTAAAATGCGTGCGCCAAAGTAGACATTTTTGCACGCTCGTAGAAAAAATATAATTCTCTCAATTTTTTTGCATATATATTCATGTCGTAAAGTTAACAATAAACGAGATAATTCAATAACTGTGCTTCCCTCCTTCCAATATTTTCCTCCTTAACTCAGAAAATATCGACCCCACAAAAAACTTTGTAACGAAAAATTGTAGGAAATCGTATTTGCAACAATTTCAGTTTTTTACCATTTTTGTCGAAAAGTTGAAAATAGCAGAGGAAAAATGGTAGGTACTAACTCCTTTTTAAGCAAAACTATCAGCAATCTCATTACCAAATAAATATTGAAATGCGGAAAAACGTTCATAACAGCCACGATTCCACGAACAAGATGCAATTATATCCTTCTTCTTCTTTCTCTATAGGGCTTTTCATTCACAGTCATTTGTTTCGAGCTTCTGTCATGTGTCACATACTATTAATATATCTACGTCATACGTTATTGGTATATACCAATGATACAAACCAAAGACGTATGGCGTAGATGTATCAATATTATGTGACACATGACAGAAGCTCGAAACAATTGACAGTGGATGAAAAGCCCTATAGGGCTTTTCATCGATTGTCATTTGTTTCGAGCTTCTGTCATGTGTCACATAATATTAATATATCTACGCCATACGTCTTTGGTTTGTATCATTGGCATATACCAATAACATACGACGTAGATATATTAATATTATTTGACACATGACAGAAGCTCGAAACAAATGACTGTGAATGAAAAGCCCTATATAAGCAATTTCTGCTTGTTCATTGGAGAATTGATACCTCCATGAAAGGTTGTCACTTCATCTTTATAGCGGTCGGCCGATACTTTTTCTACCGATTGGTGATTTATCTTTTGCTATTTTGACCAATTATAACCTGGGCATCCAATAAGAAGAAATTCAAAGGCAAGCAAAAAAGACAAGTCCAAAGCAATTACGAAAGTAGGAAAAATATGAAGAATAAAAAGGAACAATATTTTATGGTACTTTTTCGAAACCACTTCTTTTGACACATAATTGGAATTTTAACAACATTAGAATACTATTAGTGCGGCAGATTCGGGCAAATATTATAAGAATTGTGCATTTAATGATAGAAGCATATAATTTGGACCACATATACTACACATATTAAGGTTCAAAATTAGATAGGAGGCCATCTCAGATTTTGCCTTTTACAAAAATGGCGGGGATTCAAAATGCGAATACACATAATATGTGACTAATAGCACGATAACTTTTGAACGAGACTTCAGATTTCAACCAAATTTGGTATATAGGTTCTGTTTTTGATGTATAACATCGAGGTCTTGAACCGGAAGAATCGGTTTACCAGAAGTTGTGTTTTTCCTGTTTTTTTTTTGTAAAAATATGTTGTTTTTTTTTTTCAAATATTTCACCCTGTATGTATTAATTTTTCAAATAGTTAATATGGCCATTAACAAGAGCGTAAAAATATTTTTTAGGAAATATTTTTAACTTTTTAGTTATGTTAATTACCATTTATTAAGTGTAAAAGGTATCTTCACATGTACCTATATGCGGCAGATTCGTGCAAATATTATAAGAATTATTGTGCATTTAATGGTAGAAGCATATAATTTGGACCACATATACTACACATGCAGAGGTTCAAATTTAGATACGAGGCCATCTCAGTTTTTGTTCCTTTTACAAAAATGGCGGGCATTCAAAATGGCGACTATAGATATGTACTAATAGCACGATAACTTTTGAACGAGATGTCAGATTTCAACCAAATTTGGTATATAGGTTCTTTTTTTGATAACTAATATCAAGGTATTGAACCGGAAGAATCGGTTTACCAGAATTTGTGTTTTTACTATTTTTTTTTATGTAAAAATATGTTGTTTCTTTTTCAATTCTTTCACCCTGTATATATTAATTTTTCAAAAAGGTGATAGCGGCGTTGAAAAGAGCGTAAAAATATTTTTAGGATATATTTTGAACTCTTTAGTTGCATTAATTAGCATTTAATACATGAATAACGTATCTTCACATGTAGGTACCTATATGCGGCAGATTCGTGCAAATAATAATATAAGAATTATTGTGCATTTAATGTTAGAAGCATATAATTTGGACCACACATACTACACATACAAATATTCAACTTTAGATATGAGGCCATCTCAGATTTAGTCTTTTACAAAAATGGCGGGTATTCAAAATGAATCTGCCGCCCATAGGTACATGTGAACATACGTTATGCATTTATTTAATGGTAATTAACACAACTGAAAAGTTCAAAATATTTCCTAAAAAATATATTTACACTTTTTTCAATGGCGTTATTACCCTTTTTAAAAATTTATATATACAGGGTGAAAGAATTGAAAAAAACAACATATTATTACATAAAAAAAAACAGTAAAAACACAAATTCTGGTAAACCGATTCTTCCGGTTCAAGACCTCGACATTATTCATCAAAAAAAGAACCGATATAAGTACCAAATTTGGTTTAAATCTGATATTTCGTTCAAAAGTTATCGTGCTATTAGTCACATATGTATAGTCGCCATTTTGAATGCCCGCCATTTTTGTAAAAGGAACAAAAACTGAGATGGGCTCGTATCTAAATTTGAGCCTCTATATGTGTAGTATATGTGGTCCAAATGCTTTTACCATTAAATGCACAATAGTTCTTATAATATTTGCACGAATCTGCCGCATATAGGTACATGTGAAGATATATTTTGCATTTATTAAATGGTAATTAACATAACTAAAAAGTTAAAAATATTTCCTAAAAAAATTTTTACGCTCTTTTTAATGGCCGTATTAACTATTTGAAAAATGAATACATACAGGGTGAAAGAATTGAAAAAAAAAACAGCATATTTTTACATAAAAACCAGGAAAAACACAACTTATGGTAAACCTATTCTTCCGGTTCAAGACCTCGATCTTATACATTAAAAAAGAACCTATATACCAAATTTGGTTGAAATATGAAGTCTGGTTCAAAAGTTATTGTGCTATTAGTCACAATGTATAGTCGCCATTTTGAATCCCCGCCATTTTTGTAAAATACAAAATCTGAGATGGCCTCATATACAAGTTTGAACCTTTATATGTGCAGTATATGTGGTCCAAATTATATACTTCTATCATTAAATGCACAATTGTTTCACATATCGGCTGCACTATATTCATTATCTGATAAGTCATGGTAATGATACTGGATTATTCTGTGATATCTATGCATAGCCGCCAAAATCTTTCGTTACTAATAGCATTGCACATCATGAAAAAAGTTGTATAATAAAAGATCATCAAAAAATTCCGTCAAATTATCTTGACTATCATACATATACAAAATATATGTAGATATAAAGGGTGTCCCGAAACTATTGGTCATAAATTATACCGCAGATTCTGGGGTCAAAAATAGATTGATTGAACCTCACTCACCTATATACAATAGTGCACACAAAAAAAGTTACAGCCCTTTAAAGTTACAAAATGAAAATCGATTTTTTTCATATAGGTATCGAAAACTCTTAGAGATTTTTTATTGAAAATGAACATTTGGCATTCATACGGCAGTAAAAACTTAAAAAAAATTAATGTGAAATTTATACACCCCATAAAAATTTTATGGAGGTTTTGTTCCCTTCAACCCCTCCAAACTTCTGTGTACGTTCCAATTTAATTATTATTGTGGCACCTGTAGTTAAACACAATGTTTTTAAAACTTTTTTGTCTCTTAGTACTTTTCCGATAAGCCAGTGTTTATCGAGATATTTTGAATATTTGTCGAATCCACCACATATTTGTATTGTATATGGTTAAGTACGAATTAAAGACCTGTTAATAATCTGAAAGTTTATTTATAATTTACATTTTTAGGTATATTTTAAAAAAGAAGCCGCATCTCGATAAAAAGTGCCTTATCAAAAAAAGACTAAGAGGCAAAAAGGTTTTAAAAACACTGTATTTAATTAATGGTACCACAATAATAGTTTAACTGGATCTTACACAAATATTTGGGGGGTTTAAAGGAACAAAATCCCCATAAAATGTTTATGTAAATATATTAAAAAAGAAGCCGCAACTCGATAAAAACTGGCTTATCGAAAAAATACTAGGAGGCAAAAAAGGTTTAAAACCGTTGTGTTTAACTAAAGGTACCACAATAATGAACTAATTGGAACGTACACAAAAGTTTGGGGGGGTTTAAGGGAACAAAACCCCCATAAAATTTTTATGTGATGGACAAATTTCACTATAATTTTGTTTTAAGATGTTCCTGCCTTAAGAATGATACATGTCCATTTTCAATAAAAAATCTTTAATAGTTTTCGATATATTGAAAAAAATCGATTTTTATTTTGTAACTTCAAAGGGCTGTAACTTTTTTTATGAGCACATTTGTACTAAGGTAAGTTAGGTTCAATCGAACTATTCTTGACCCCAGAATGTGTGGTATAATTTATGACCAATCTTTTCGGGACACCCTGTATAAAACAACGCTTTTTTAATGAATGAATCATCCAAGATTTTTTTATGATTTGATGCGCTTAGTGATGCGACTGATAATTTTGAGCCCGAGGCAATATTTCGCTCTGAAGGATTTAATATTTTCGTAGATTTTATAATAAAATAGAAGATTTAATGCGGAAAATAAAACTCATCCGCTATTAGTAAAAAAATAACATTTTATGCACATGGACATTCCAAGATGAGGATGACGACAATATTTAAAAAAGTTGATATATTGATCGATTTTTGACGATTTTTATAAAAAAGACATCACTGAAGAATAATTGATAGCGGAAATTTTTCATTTTAAAACATTCTACAATGTTAATATTGGTAAATCGCAACTTTCTCCAGTATATTTACCAAATAAAATTAAACTTACAAGTTGGAATCAATATTTCCTAGTAACTTTGTGCATTGAGCATGATTTGGCAAAATCATGCGATTTTTCGAATCTTTGCCAATCAGAAAACTCGAAAAGCGCATCTATTGTAAATATTTTAATTATTTTAAATACAATCATAATTTAATAATTTTATATTGCAAACGTTAATCATTATTTATTAAGGGCATGAGCGCAAATATTTTACCGCTATCCCTACTTTTTCTACACGGCAATTACGCGTAGTAAAATTCTCACTGGTATGGGTATGTAACCATTACTTGACAAATGTCATCATTAACTTTAAAGAGATGGCTTTTGAATGTTCTTGGATAACTGTTACTTCTATAAATGCATCATTAATTCAGTTAATTAATATGATAATTTTTTCACCAACTGTGAAAATTGTTATGTTATTATTCAGTGATTGTAATAATTTAAATACTGTACAACAAAAACTAATACTCAATCGAGAAAAGAGGAAAAGTGATAAAGTGATTTTTTAATAATATATTGTTACTATGGAACGCTTAAAATTTTGAACATCTTTAACAACAAAATACTTGGATCACAGAATATATCCTGCTGTATTCTCTGCTTGGATCTTCCATAAATAATAAACAATAAATAACTTTTTATTAAGTTCACGTCTTAAATCAACTATTTATAAAATACAATATCAATATTATTTAATCAACAACTCAAAATATTCCCGACGCCATGTCAAATATTTAAAATTGTCACTGTTTTGTCACCATATTCCATTCGACTCAGTCCGTTGAATGACAAAAATAGCGAATGTTCGATTTGGAAAATATCACCACGGACATGGTGTCCATTTTTTCAAATCCTGAAAAAACTAATAAATATTTTTAAAACATTTAAACGCAGAATGAAAGACTAAATTATTATCGAGGGTAGAAAGTCCCTTAGAATAAATAAAAAGTTTCTTTTAAATGAGATATTTGAAATTAAAAAGCCCACTAAATTTTCTCTTTGTTTTTCACCCCTGTAACTTATTAAAATAAACATTACAGAAGTTTTCAGGGACTTTCGGCCCTCGGTAAGAACGTATTGTTTCATTCTGCATTTAAATTTTTCAAAAATACTTATTAGTTTTCTCAGGATTCGAAAAAAATGAATCCCATATAAATAGCATTGGAGCCGAAACTACGCATCCATCCCCTTAAGTAAATTGTAGTTGTAGGTATACCTACTTATTATTATTGCAATATATGCCGTACATACCGTAACGTTTCCCGTTTTTTTTTGCTCTTCTCTTTTTGCTGGAACCTGCTCTTCACTTTTTACCTGGGCCTACTCATCCCTCTCGGTGGCCCTGCATTATTATTCTCCATCATACTATAATAGTATGATGGAGAATAAGCATTAAAGCTGATTCGCTGTGATGAAATTAGCTAGCCTTAAATAAATGCATACCACACAAACACCTCAAAAATTCGAGAACCATAACGATCCTCATTATTATCAATGCTACTACTATTGACCGAACCCTTGCCAATTAGCCACTCCACTTTTCCTCGCGTCCTCGTCTACACCGCTTTTCCGCCTTAGTACACGAACACAGTGGAAGCGGTTTCCGCTTACGGCCAATCCGCGCGGACCCGCTTTTAAACGTTTTCAAAATGAATGCATGTTTTTAAATGTACATACACGTACATACATAGTTAAAGCAGGTTCGCGCGGGCCAACCACTTTAACCCGCCTTGTCGCTTTTACTCGAATGAGAATTTAGTTTTTTCCGCTTTTTATTATTGCTGCCGTTTTTTAAAAACCCCCTATTTGGGACACGAGGGAGAACGATATTTCACTTTTTTTCATTATCTTACTTTAAGTTTTAAAATAGATTATGATATTCTCCATAAATTATTCTTTCGCGATTAAGAAAATGTATACCAACTTTTTTTTCTTTTCAGTTTAGTCAAAACAGAATCAAAAGCAATCATATCGTTATCAGAAGACGAAATTTTGCTATAAGTTATAGACGCAAGTGATAAATTTGAACCATTTTTCTAGCTTTTACCCGTCTTCACTGTGTTATCATTCACGCGCGCGACAACCGCTCAAATTCGC
This sequence comes from Diabrotica virgifera virgifera, assembly GCF_917563875.1. Taxonomy (NCBI): domain Eukaryota; kingdom Metazoa; phylum Arthropoda; class Insecta; order Coleoptera; family Chrysomelidae; genus Diabrotica; species Diabrotica virgifera. The sequence continues at coordinate 256,601,568 of NC_065443.1, forward strand.
GCGGTTTGCCCTTAAGCGGAAACCGTTTCCACTATGTTTGTCCCCTTGGTCTGCGCCTACCTTTAATTTTCACAGGTATTGAGAATAAGAGTCTTCTGGTGGGTAGTTTTCATCCACTTGTAACGGATATCCTGCTCATCTTAGCCACCCCATTTTTATGATAAATAATTTTCCTTGTTTTCAACGTTGTAATCTAATATACAAATGTTTCTGTATATTTTTTATATTATTCGGAAGCTTCTGATGTCGTTTTCGCAGATTGCACCAAATTCTTCTTAAGATATATCATTCGAATATAAGTACGTGATTTGAATTTACATATTTTAAAAGTCGTACATAATTCCGATTCATATGTTGTAAGTTTTTTGTAAATTATTATAATTTGTTTTCTTTTTGCTTAAGTTTCTGTTCTTTAGGTGTTTACCTAATTCAGAGTAACACCTGTTCGCTAGTACCTAACATCCTTTTTTTATTTTCCCGATTATGGAGTCATCCCCTTACTCGTAGATATAATAAAACCGCGATGCTATTATTCTGTCAAACTTAAAACATAAAGGCACAACAACATGTTAAGTTGCTAATAGACTGCATATTGCATAATGCAAATACACAAATACTGAGACTAAATAACGATTACTAACGATGAGTTAAATTGTTTTCAACCTTGAGAGATAAGATCATATGTTTATTTTATAACAATTATTGTATGTTGGCAACACCTTTCAAATGTGAACTAACGATAAAGCTTTTATTTTCTTTATCTAATAATTTTTCCAGTAAAAATGCTGAGCTCTTATTGTAGAGCGTGGTCAAAGCTTCGCGCGAAATCAGAAATGAATAAATATACCAGAAAAAATATTTTATTATTTATAGTATAATTTATAAGATTTATTTTACTTTTTTGTGTGAGGATGTTGAAATTTTTTGGCCTACGTTCAACGCTTCTTGCTTGTTGACATATCAGTCATCGAGGTTGGGGCAGTTATAGCAACTCAATGTATGTTCCATGTTCTGTAATATTCCATAATACCCACTTGGAGATTACGACACTTACATATCCTCGACGAGTGGGTAGGTAGTAATCTGCTATGGGATTTTAGTCTTTCATAATAGCTTTCGGCTTAAAAAAGACGGTGGTATTCATCAATTGTGTGCTTGGCTCGTTCTATAAATTCATTTGGTTTTCTGTGGCAATTAGGACAATTCTGTAGAGTTTTTATGTTAGACTGCATTCATGCAGCTTAATGCTTTAACTTTTATTTCATAGACTGTCGGACTGAATTTCAATCTGCTATTGGTGACAGTATTGGTAATATTGGTGTAAGAATATGGCTGTATAATAATACCATTTGAAGGACACGTCTTCTCATAATGGTATTTGTATGTTAGTGATCTGTTTAACGTAAGACCCAGCTGGATTGATTTCTCCGTTTGTTCGAGAGTGACAACATCCAATTGGACTTAAGATATGCTGTTTGATTGGTGTATGTGGAGATGGAAGAAGCTCACTTGGCTGAGTTCGAAGTGAGTTGTTTAGGTAGTAGTTCTTCCACTTCCTTAAAGGTTCTTCCTTGCACAATAATGGCCAGATCATCAGTATACATACTTCAACTTGTAGTACGTTGGCACGTACTACAAACTCACGTCCAGCTTCTGACTAGACATTTTGAACTTGAAGTTCTCCCTAAAAAAATATGTGGAATTATAATGGGGTGGTTCACCCACCCTAAACAATGGATCACCACATCTCATTCCTTTTCTAGAACGAATGATTACAATTACGACAAGCAGGCACCAGGGCCCTAGCAGTATTCTATCGCAGCTGCTGGACAGCAATCATGACCATATAGAAAGTGTTCTGTATATTTGGATGTTGGTTGATCATTTCTGTATATAACAAAGAAGATAGGGGCTAGGACGCCATCGAGGACAATACTTTGTCCCTTTCATCGGCTCTTTTTTAAACGCTTTTCTTTAGTTCAATCGTTTGGGTCAAATCTTTAGACGTTAACTTGACTATCTTTTCATCAATGCAAATGAATGAAAATTTGCAGACATATGCATTTTCGGGAACAATACACGAATATTTCGTGTATTGTTTAATATTTTTTTATATTTATTAATTAAGTATTTTCGATGGGAAATAAGCCACAATTTTACCAAAAAAATGAATTTATTAATGTTTCGATGCCCAATTTATTTAAAAAAATTATTAGAAGAATTTTTTACTAAGCAACAACATTTTTGTTTATTTAGTACTATTTTGTATTTTGACAACGACACCCGACTTGGGCGTCGAAACGTTAATAAATTCATTTTTTTGGTAAAATTGTGGCTTATTTCCCATCGAAAATACTTAATTATAAAAATGCCACAAGGAAATATAGCTTCAGAAAAACATTTATTAATTGTTTAAATAAAAAAAACGATTTTAATGAAAAATGCTTAAATTCTATTGTTTTTTACACTAAAGAAATATGAAACTTTTACAGATTGTAGCTAATTATATGAACTATACATAATTTCACTTTTACGTTTATTGTTTACGTTATTCTTCATAAATAAACAATAAAGTTTCAAATTTTTTGCCGATTCCGGCTACTTTTCATGTTTGTACAACTATGTTTTATACATATATTTTAATAAACATGACGATATATTTTGATGTTTGAAAAGTGTAAGACTAAAAAGTAAAAAATAAAAAAATATGAAAAAAAATTTTTAAGAAACTTTTTTAAGTTACGAGTGACTAAAATTAAAAATATTGTAAAAAAAAAATCCGAATATAGATTATTCGAAAAAAATTGTTAGACAGATTAAATATACAAAAATCTCACACATTCGTTAAAAAATTGAAAAAATCTAACACATTCGTTAAAGAAAAACGTGGGGCGAAAACCGTTTATTAGATGAAGACTCGCCAAACGCTTTTCTTAACGAATGTGTTAGATTTTTTCAATTTTTTAACGAATGTGTGAGATATTTGTATATAATATAAAGGAAAAGATTCCTCTCATTGGCTGTATACCATAATAAAAACTTACTAATGAAGTAAAAACCTCACATGTAGGTAGGTGGTATATAATTTATTAAAAATTTTTTTTTCTAAAAATGATCCAAGATGGATAAAATCACAAACGTTTTCGGACCAATCAGTCCATCATCAGGTGGTAGAAACCTAAAATAAGCAAACCACTGTATTAAAAAAGCCAAGATGCAATTTGACTGTCTGAAAGTTAGGAAAATTACAACATGTGGTTACTTACTTCAGATCCAAAGTAGTTGGAACTAGCTACATATTTGGGTCAAAAGACCTTAATGTAATAATAAATATGCCATTTAGGCTACAAAAATGTCGACAATAAGTCGATGTCACAAGAAATTAAATTGCAACGGTATTACAAAGTGGTCTTCATCTTGGCCTCAAACTGACAGACTAAAATATGACATTGAACGGATATTGACAAGACCTTCTAGGGAATTTTATGTGTATGTAGTTATATTGTATTTTAGAAATGCAAAAAATATAAAAAATATTTTTACTTAACTGAATGAATTTAATTGGATATTAAATAAATATATATATTTGTATATATAATCTGTCTAACAATTTTTTTCTACTAATCCTTCGAGTTTGATTTTTTTTTATTTTTTTTTAGTTTTAGTTGATTTTTTATAATATTTTTAATTTTAGTCACTAATAACTAAAGAAAAGCGTTCTTTAAAAAAATTTTTTTCATATTTTTTTATTTTTTCTCTCTAGTTTAAATGGAATCGTCAATTTTGTAGCAAGGATTTTTTAATTTTTAGTAGGTGATAATATTTTAATTATTGTGTCGTAGAATTCTATTAGCAGCCTTTTGTACTTCAGTGTATCATAGGCGGAGTTTAGGTCGACCAAGTTCTATTATTTGTTTACTTTCTTATATTTCTTGTATGTGTTATGTGAGTTTAAGAGTGCGTGATTTGCTGGACCAGAGCCGGCTTATTTAGGTATGGGATTTGGGTCTACCATGCTCCCTTAGGGATTGTTGATTGTCTACGTCATCATCATCATTCTCTTTGCCTTATTCCTATGCGGGGTCGGCTTCCCTAATTGCACTTCTCCACACAATTCTATCTTGGGTCATATCAATGTTAATCCCATTTACCAACATGTCCTGCCTTATCGTCCCCTCCCAACTCTTCTTTGGTGTTCCTCTCCTACTCCTTCCAGGAATCTGCACTTCAGCTATTCTTCATATTGGGTGATTAACGTCTCGATGTTGAACATGATTAAACAAACCTACCTCTGGTCTCTCATTTTGGCATCAATTGGTGCCATACTTAGACTTCCCCTGATATACCCATTTCTAATTTTATCCTTTTTTCCCACTCCACTCATCCATCTAAGAATTATCATTTCCTCCACATGCATTCGTTGTTCCTCTTTCTTTTTCACTGTACAACATTTAGTTCCGTACATCATAGCCGGTCTTATGGCTGTTTTATAGAATTTTCCCTTCAGCTTCATTGGAATTTTTCTGTCAAACAACACACCACTCGCTTCCTTCCACTTCATCCATCCAGCCTTAACACTAGAAGCACCAACATTTTTGCATACCTAGAAGCACCGGAGCGGTCAAGATGACGGGTATTAGAATTTTCTATCGCCAGACGTTTTCGTATCGTTTTTAATTGAAAAAAAAACTATATTGAGTTAATACTTACTAACAAAAGACATTTAGTTAATTTAAATAAATTATTTAATTATTTAAGCACGATTTATGTAGTAACAAAATTTTTTAATTTGGCTTGTACAAGACCTACACACAAATATTTTACATAGGTATATGACTTTCACATGTTTTATTTTAGTTTTAGTTCCCAGTTTTCCACTTCTTCTTCTTCAGGTGCTATCTCTGCTACGGAGGTTGGCAATCATCATAGCTATTTTAATTTTTAAGTCAGTAGCTCTGAATAGTTGTTTTGAGCTGCATCCAAACCTCAGCCATGAAATTCGTCTTCTTCCGATGCTTCGTCTGCTATTTACCCCTCCTTGCATTATGAGTCATAGGATGCCATACTTCTCGCTCCGCATCATATGTCCGAGATATTGTAGCTTTTGTCACTGTCAACGCTTATTATTTGATTGAGGTGTACCTCTGATTTGTTTCCGTTGGTGTTGTCCTGCCCTTAGTCAGATGATCTTGTCTCAATTCTTCTGCTAACTGAAGTAGGAAAGTTTGCCCAAATATTTGACAACCAGTAACTTCCTTATACAGAATCCAAGCATTTATTCCCACCATGTCTAAGATATTAAAAAAGCCTGCAACGGCAATCTCCTTGAAGCTGATTTGGTTGAGCACTGTATGGCCATCTGATCTACAACGTCTACTCCGTATTTTGTATGGTTGTAGTAGGTAATGGTTTTAGGTGTCTCCTATTTGTCTATGCCTATTTCAATATTGTTTGAGTATAGAAAATTCAGCGCTAGAACATTTTTGATTATTTTTCTCTGGTACACCTGGTTTCCCTGGTTAGCTCAAGTCTTCGTGTATGAAAATTCTTGCTCGGTTTATTGTTCCAGTATTGCTGATAGCCTTCTTTGGTAATACTTTTTATGTATCGTGACATTTCTTCCCTTATTCATAAATGGGCCCATTAGACGGCTAATTACATGTTCCCCTAGTAGTTGATTGTCTGGTCGTTGTTCATCTTTCCGTAGGTAAGGAACTCCGTGCAATAAATATTTGGACTAGACATTAGCTGTAAGCCAGAATTTGATTCCAAACTTATCGGGTTTATACGCCATGTACTAAGTAAAGTGGCATCTTGCCTTTGTGGGAAAAAGCTGTTCGTCGATAGATATATTTTAGCCAGTTGTAGGTGTAACAAAATATACAATTCTCTATAAATAGGTTTCATATTGCTGACGCAAGTGCAAATTTATCTGTTGACCATCGCTCAGATCTGGTACTTCTCCTCAGTAATAAGGACCGCATTTTTTCTAGGTAGACATCAACATATTCAACAAGTAATTACACTAAGTACCTACCTGCAAAAGAGAACTTGTAATCCTTAAATAGATGTAGCAAAGTCCTAACTTTTTAAGTTTATAGAATAACTATGAATAAGTAGTAATACAGAGGGTCAAAAATAGAAAGCAGTCAAAATGACCGCCTTGGTGCTTCTAGGTATATATTATTACATCTCAAAAAGTAATTACACTAAGTACCTGTAAAGGAGGAATTACAGTGGGTGATCATATTATTCGAGCCACCTAGTAAAATTCAATGTTTTAGAGGAAGGGTATATAATTGAGCTGTATCATATATTAATCCATTTGTTTCCATTTGGCTGTCTTGTTACACTTTATGAAAGTGCAATAAATAGTCTGACAATAGTGGCAACACGCACGTGTGGCATTGCATGACTCAGATGCCATTGTTTGTTAGTGCTGCCCAGCCTAGCTTGCAACTCGTGTGCCTATTATTTTGTATTCTTGGAGTTTAGAGTTATAATAAACTTTGTGAGTTTCCATTGCTCTCTAGTGATATTCTAACAGTCCTATACTATATTTTGTGAATTTAGTAAAAATTTCGCGTTCGTTACACTAGTGGTACCACAACATCATGGGAAATCCAAAGACATCTCACCAAGGAAAATAAAAACTTTAATATTCAATACTAATCACTCCAACAGAAACATAGCATCCATTTCTAAAGTTTCAAAGGCAACGTGGACCGTATAAAGAAAAAACTTACATACCATTATTAAACAAAAGTAAAATTTTCTGAGGTGGCTCTAATAATATGGTCACCCACTGTATAATCCTCAATTAGATCTAGGAAAAGTCCTAAATTATCAACTTTCTAAAAAAACTAGGTATAAGTAATACAGAGGGTCAAAAATAGAAAGCAGTCAAAATGACCGCTCTGGTGCTTCTAATGCTAATTCTACTGCATGCATCTCCATCTATTTTCCATTACTCCGTAATATCAATCCTAGGTACTTAAAACTATTGCTTTTCACAATCATTCCTGCAGAGCTTTTCGTCACTGTTTTAGTTTTTGTTCTAAGTCTCTTTCACTATTTCCTGTTAACACTACATCATCAGCATACATTAAGCACCATGGGATGTTACCCTGTAGTTTCGCTGTTATCTGGTCCAAAACTAATGAGAATAAGTAAGGACTAACCACCGAGCCTTGGTGCAATCCTACGTTCACATGAAATTTATCAGTCTCTCCCACACCTGTCCTAACACTAGTCGTTATTGCTTCATACATATCTCTCACAAGGTGTCTACGTCCTTCGGGACAATAAACGCACTCCCAAAGACTTCTTTAAAAGTAGGTTCGTTTATTGCCCAAAATACAATAGAAAAATATAAAACGTCAGAGTTAATAAATATACATTTAAATTATTAATTTAATAATTTCCTCATTTTAAAATCATAATTTTAATACATACATTTTTTGTTAATAAGGTAGACATGAAAGGAATGCAAGGCAAAATTGCTATAGTAACAGGAGCCAGTTCTGGTATTGGAGCAGGGATTGTTGAAAAATTGGTTGAAGAAGGATTAACTGTAAGTAACAATTTAAAGATTATATTCATGCTATAAGCTAATGTTAAAATATTAGATAATATTATCGTACAGTATTCACAATCCACAGCAACGTACCATACGGTGGAACGAAAAAAATGTTTTTATAATTTTAATGTGTAATAGTGATAGAAAGTTGCCTATAGCCATTTTTAAGCCACAAATAATAGTTATTTTCCTAACAAGTGCAGAAAGTCATTCTTTTCCGCACGCGACTGCAGTTTGCCGAACGACGCGAAGCGGGAGTTCGGCAAGCAGTCGAGTGCGGAAAAGAGACTTTCTGCAAGAGTTAGGAACAATATTTTTTCTAAGAGTCTTTAAAAAATTACCAAATCTTAATCAATTAATTTAATTAATATGAAAATACATACACAAATTATTTCCTTGACAAGGTTGTCAAAACCAAACTTTCAATATAATTAGTTAGCATGACGACGATCTTGGTTTCCATGACGATGATTCAAAACGACTGATATTGTCTACCGATTTGACTTTCGAATATTATGTCAAAATAATTTTATTTCATCGAATTGTCGCGTTAATTTCATTAAAACAGGAACACAATGAGATATATTTGAAATAAATTGGTAAATAATATCTAAATATTAGTTTATTGCATGTATTATAATTACTTTAAGGCCACATTAACATATCTAAATTAACACGCGTGCGGAAAAGCAAAAACCGCGTGCGGAAAAGTAACACGCGTGCGGAAAAGTAACACGCGTGCGGAAAAGTAACACGCGTGCGGAAAAGTGAAACATTCTAAACTAAAAGGCGTGCGCTAAAGTAGACATTTTTGCACGCTCGTAGAAAATAGCTATTTGTATAACAAGGGAGGAAAGTGCTACTTTTCCTCCCGAGAATGAAGTTTACTGCCCGACGCGTAGCGGAGGGCAGTAATCATTCAAGGGAGGAAAAGGCACTTTACTCCCATGTTATACATATGGTTTTTCCACCTTCCTCAAATTAATAACCAGTCATTTTTTGACTTGCAATTTTAATAATTTTAATAAAATTTATTAAAACTAAAACTAGCAAGTAGGTACAATATAACTGTGTCAACTGTCAAATATAAGTCAAATTTTATTAATCTAAACATTGTTAAATCAAAATACCAATTTACTGTTTTTTACCATTCTGCAAAATACAGGGTGTTTTATAAATAAACGTTAAAATGTATAGATACTTACGTAATAGAAAATAGATATTGTACAGGGCGTCAATAAGTTATATTTCATGAATAAAATACCATGACGTCACTTTTACTTTTCCTCCCTAGGGAGGAAAAATATTTTCCTCCCTAGGGAGGAAAAGTACAACTTTGCTCCCTACAATCAGGTCCGGAAAAGTATACTTTCGATAGAGGTAGGTGGAAAAATATTTTTCGAAACCAAATATTTTTAGAGGTGCCGCAAAAGGGTTTAAAATTAGAATTTTTAGTTAAATTTTGCGAATTTTGATGATTTTGGTTCGGTAAAAAAATAGCTATTGTAATGTCTTAATTCCTATTTTAAATGATAAATACACACTCTAAAACTACTCTTTAAAGATAATTTTAGTTTTAACTTACAACAATCCAATATTTTTTTTTATTAAAGTATGCAAAGTTTGAACTAGAATTCCACATTTAAAGAAATATTTAATAGTAAATATTTATTTCATTCCTTAATATAATTTAACATTCTAACTATAGTAGAAGAGAACCTTTCAATAGTAGAGGAACCTGGATCAACCTTTAGGGCTAGGGCATATAACTCCTACTTCCGGAACACGTGAAGCTATAAAAGATAGTAGGTATAATGGAGCATTTTCAAGGTGACAATCCTGTGAACATTTCCAATCGGATGCGATGGAACTGCCACCAACACCGGTGTTAACAATAATTGTGTAATTGCTTTAATAGAAAAAAACTTAAATAAACCGCTGCAGTGGTTGGCAGAACTGCCACCATCACCGGTGTTAACAATAATTGTGTAATTGCTTTAATAGAAAAAAACTTAAATAAACCGCTGCAGTGGCTGATTTGTTTGTTCCACACCAATGAATTGCCTTTGCGTCATCTGTTTTGCACATTGGATGGAAAAACTAAACGCCTTAATGAATTTGGAAGGGTTTGAGGCAAAGAACTTGAAATCTACAACCAGCTTCTTGTGGTTAATTTCGATCCCATGCAAAACAACCTCCTTATTATATAGATTAAAAATAATCTAAGCACAGATCAAAAATATTTACTTGAAATGCTCAAAGCAATCTCCAGTGGTGTATGTCCTTCTGATATTTCTTTAAACCTCCTAAGGAATTAGCTCATTCACGATGGCTTACGTTGGCCAATCCTATTCTTCGGTTATATGTTTCAACAGAGAATCCTTCAGATAATCTGAAAACTTTAACTATGTATGTTATGAGGGTGTATGCTCCAGTCTGGTTTCATATTAAACTGAAGCCATCTTGTGTAATAGTATAGTATAGTTGATCTAAAAGATGGCATAACCCAGACATCCAAAGTGAAAGTTATCCTTCAACACCAAATTGTTCTATATGGTCCACACAATGTCCAGAAAAAAGTCACACCATTTTGAGCGTCGGGTTTGGGGGGAGAGGGGGGAGAAATCGGTAAATTCGTAGTTTTTTAAGTTTTTCGCCAATATTTCTAAAACTATGCAGTTTAGCATGAACAACCTTCTATACAAAATTTTCTACAATGAATTTGAAATAAAAAAGGCCCTATGCATAATCTTTCTAAAATGAATGGTTCCAAAGTTACGGAGGTAGTATAGTATAACTGGTCCAAAAAAAGGCCTAACCCAAACATCCAAAGTAAAAGTTTTCCTCCAACACGAAAATGTTCTATATGGTCCACATATTGTTCAGTAAAAAGTTACACCATTTTGAGCGTCCGGTTTGGGAGGGAGATGGGAGAGAAGCCGGTAAATTAGTAGTTTTTTTTAAGTTTTTCGTCAATATTTCTAAAACTATGCTTTAGCGTAAACAATGTTATATAAAAAATGTTCGACGTGAAATTTAAAACAAAAAATGTTGTATACATAATTGTTATCAAATCAACGGTTCCAGAGTTACGGAGGGTGAAAAGTCGAGGTTTTCGATACTTTTTATATTTTTTGGACAATATTTATGATATAACTGTACCAAAAACCCAGACATCCAAAGTGAAAGTTATCCTCCAACACCAAATTGTTCTATATGGTCCACATAATGTTCAGAAAAAAGTCACACCATTTTGAGCATCGGGTTTGGGGGGGGGAGAGGGGAGAAATCGGTAAATATAAAAAGTATCGAAAACCTCCACTTTTCACCCTCCGTAACTCTGGAACCGTTAATTTTATAACAATTATGTATATAACTTTTTTGATTTATATTTTATGTAGAAAATTTTTCTATAGAACATTCCTTACGCTAAAGCACAGTTTTAGAAATATTGACGAAAAACCTAAAAAACCTACTAATTTACCGACTTCTCCCCATCTCCCCCCCCCCCAAACCGGACGCTTAAAATGGTGTAACTTTTTACTGAACAATATGTGGACCATATAGAACAATTTGGTGTTGAAGGAAAACTTTTACTTTTGATGTCTGGGTTAGGCCTTTTTTTGGACCAATTATACTATACTACCTCCGTAACTTTGGAACCGTTCATTTTAGAAGGGTTATGCATAGGGCCTTTTTTATTTCAAATTTAATGTAGAACAATTTTGTGTAGAGGGTTGTTCATGCTAAACCGCTTAGTTTTAGAAATATTGACGAAAAACGTAAAAAACTACGAATTTGCAAATTTCTCCCCCCTCTCCCCCCCCCCTAAACCCGACGCTCAAAATGGTGTGACTTTTTTCTGAACATTATGTGGACCATATAGAACAATTTGGTGTTGGAGGATAACTTTCACTTTGGATGTCTGGGTTTGGGTCTAACTATACCATACTATAAATGGATCAAAACATCTATTGAGACTCATCAAATTTTCACGTTATCTTTGTGAGGAAAAACTCCAAATAAATGATCCAGTAATTCAGAGGAACGGTTACTTCTTTCGCCCAGAAAATGTGCTTCTCTCCATGTTATACGACAAGAGAAAACACATAAGAGAGCTAGGTCTGCGGCGAGTTTTGAAGGCAAGATCGGAAGTGTTAAAAATGGTGTAAGGAAATTTGTTATCCAGAATCTTAACTTTAATGCCAATGACCACATTGATATAATTAACTGGACGGAAAAAGAAAAAATTGCTGAGCCTCCTATGACAAATCACATAACTGACGAGAACTTAGTGATGCAAGAGACCCTAGATGTCAGGTACAGTGTGTCGATTTTCCGTGTTTTCCCTGTCATACACAGGCAGTGGAAAGAGTCATAAAGCTCGTGACTGAGTTATCTCTTAGTGTCTGTGGTATTGAAGCAAGAAATGGCTTTGTTAGAACAAAGATTGCTTCCCAAAAGATTATGCCCAAGTTTGAGACAAAAAAACAATTTATTTAAATATCAAGAGGAACACTGTAACTAAGAAACCTTATAGAAATCTGTACATATAGCAATGTTAACTGTTATTAGAAACAATATTTCACTAAGAAATGTTAGCTATGGCACCAGGTTAGATATTATAAAATACTTGAAATTTGCTGTATTTTTTTGTTAAAAATCTATATTTTCAAAGCTCTTGCGGCACCTCAAGATGTAAACGTAGAACAAAAATATTTTGTAGTTTTATTGTAGACATTAAAAGGCAACTTTCGAGCGCTATTATAAAGTTCTTAAAAAATATAATTTTTTTCGTATCCTTTCGTTCCACCCTAACGTACAACCACACAAGATTCAAGATTCGCTAGTTATTATTGCAATTAGTGTTTTATGCATATAGGTTATATAACTTAATTTACAAAGGTTTATTGATAAAGGTATAATTTAAGGTTTCATCATCATCATCAGTGGCATCACAACTTGTTATCAGCCAAAACCTTCTCCAGAAAAATTGTCCATACACTCTTGTCTCTGAAAACTCTTCTCCATGCTTTAACTCCAGTAGATTTAAAGTCGATCTCTTAATGTCTTGATACCTAAATCTTTGTCTTCCTACGGCTCGTTGTCCAATCGGCCCTCTTTGGTCACAAACTTTTCTGGTTGTTGCACCGTCCTCTCGCCTGATTACATATATGTTATATCCATCTAAGGCGTGCTACCTTAATGGATACCCGAAACTTCTATACATTGTAACGCCTGCATCACAAACCTTGATCTTTTATTTTTTCTCTTTTTAATTTTTATTTTTTTCTGGTTTCTTCTCTCAAAACGTTTAAGCAGTTCTTGGTCTTTTTGTGTAAGTAACAACTTTTCTTTTTAAAAATGTATAAACATTCTCAATTTTTTTGCAAAACGAAAATGCAGCAGCTGCATAATACTCTGGTTAAAGCGGAGAGTGCAGGAAGAGTCTATACCGGTTTCGGAGATCTTTTTCCCCTCATCAGTAAACCCATATCCTCTTCTCTCCGCTTTAACCATTTACCACAGCTTAGGGCCTTCCCGAATTGCAAAGAAAGAAATGTCACGGATGAACTAGGGCCATCTACCGGAAAACAAACTAAGTTATCAATCGAAGCAGCGCAGAAAACGACAATAAATATCGCCTCCGTACCACCAGATTGACAACAGGTGGAATACTTTCTTTGGTTACACCTCCTGAGACTTTTACAATTTATAAGTCATACAGGTGCCGAGAAAATTAAGATGAGAGAATTTTAAATAATTCACAACTCATCTACTCAGCATGGTAAAGCTCCAACAAGAAAGATTCCTTAATACTCAAAAGAGTAAATGAATTAAAAATGTATAAACATTCTCAATTTCTTTGCAAAACGAAAATGCAGCAGCTGCATAATACTCTGGTTAAAGCGGAGAGTGCAGGAAGAGTCTATACCGGTTTCGGAGATCTTTTTTTCCCCTCATCAGTAAACCCATATCCTCTTCTCTCCGCTTTAACCATTTACCACAGCTTAGGGCCTTCCCGAATTGCAAAAAAAAGAATTGACATTTCTTTCAAGAATTGACTCAGAATTATTAAATTGTGAGGTATTATAGTACTAAAAGGGACTCTTACTTTAAGTCGATAGAATACACCGTTTTCTAGAAAAATCGATTTGAAAATTTTTCGTTCTTTGAATTAAAAAAAAAAGTTTCGAAAAAAACTATTTAGAAAGATGAAAACTGGTACATTTATTTATATTCCAGAGATCAATCGATTGCATTAATGGCGAATTTCTAGTACCGGTCATAGGCGTCTGTTTTGGGTAGGTCAACAGTTATTTTATAGCATAACTTTATTGTCTTTAATTTTTAAATATTTTTCACACTAGATTATTTAACTATGAGATATTCGAGTACGAAAAGTTATTCTTGCTTTAAGTTGGTAAAATACATCGATTTTTTTTAATTTCTTTCAATTTTTTTTTTTTCAAATTCCCAAAACTAAAAACTTTCAAATCGATTTTTCTAGAAAATGGTGTGTCCTACCGACTTAAAGTAAGAGTACCTTTTATTACTAGAATACCTCACAATTTAATAATCCAGTATCAAAAATGCTTAAAAGTTGAAGACAAAAAAGTTATGCGATAAAATTACCGTTACCCTACCCAAAACGAACGCCTATGACCGGTACTAGAAATTTGCCATAGATGGAATCGATTTATTTCTGGAAAGTAACTATGTATACAAATTTTCATTTTTCTAAATAGAAGCGTTCTAGACGTATTTAAGAAAATCTAGTTACATGGCGCCATCTTCAAAAAGCTCTAGCTCCCTTAGGAAGCATTTTCGGACTAGGTGAATTGGGTTAAAATGTCTTAAAATTATGTGAGGAATCTCCTGTCTTCGTTTGTCGGTAGAGTTTCTGGACACCCTGTATATTTTTTTCGGCGAGTAAAAAACGGGAAACTGATGCATTTTATAACATAAACTTATTAAACATTTGTCAAAGTACTTAAAAATATCTATTAAATGAGCCCCCGAACATGTTGATAGCGTTAAAATTTATGCTCCAAAATTTTTCAAAATTTATCTTTTAAAAAAGTTTCCAAAAAATGTTATTGTTTTTTTTTTAATAACTCCGTTCGTGTTTACGATATCAGGTTCATCTAAAAACTGTTTCAAAGTTAATTCCAAGTGCTATTTAAGCACGTTGAGTCTAATCTTTTAAACCCCTTACTTTTTTAAAAATAAAAGGTTAAATGACCCCGGTTGCATGGTTCCCACCACAAAATTTAAGATTTAAACGTTTCTATCTCGGTTATTTTTTACCCTATAGAAATAGTAGAACAGGTAAAAGATTTGGCACAGAAAAAACTAACATTGGGTTATATATATTTTTTACGTATATTAAGTATTTTTGGAGTTATTATCAAAAGAATATGAGAATTACAATAATTTTAAAAACTATGATTTTTTTTTAAATTATATCTTTTTTTCAAAAATATGCATTCTAAACTAGTCAAAATTATCAAAAACATTACTTATGCTAATATAAAGAAGTTTTTGTAAGGATTACTATAAATTTTAGTTTTTGTGGAAATGGCGTAGGTATGTTTTATTTTTCACTTTTTCCTAAAAAACTCGAAACGGTTCTTTTATTTTCATTATAACTTGCTTAATTTTGACGCTATTACCTTGTTATGAAGCTCATTTGATAGGTATTCTGAGGTACTTTGGCAAATGTTTAGCTGGAATATTTTATATATTGCATCGTTTTCCCGTTATTTAAGCTTGAATACTTAGATTTGAGTACTCGTCGAAAAAAATACACATTCAATTGCCAATAACTCACTTTGAACTAACATTAGTTTAGGTCTTTATGTGAGGAATGTATTCAATTTTTATTATCTTCAATTTTGGTAATAATAACTTTTTTGTAAAAGCTTATAGTTTTTGATTTATACGTGAAAAACCGATTTAAAGCATTTTTTTACAAAAAAATAAAATCTTTGATCTTTAATAACGCAAAAAGCATTGATTTATTTTGATGACTTGATATGACATATTTTTTGCTAAAAATTTATCCGTCTGTCCATTTATGAGGTTATTTTTAATAAAATAATTTTCACCCCTTAAAAATGGGTGGCAACTGCCTCTGTTTATATGAGCAGATCTGGAATGTTCATATATTATTCAAAGTGCTTATTTTTTAAACAAATTGGTTGTAAAGTAGAATTTTTGATTTTGAAAAAAATGCTTTTTTTCAAAATAACTTAAAAATTATTACAGATACCAAAATTCTCAAACCATAAAAAAGTAACTTTTTCTTAAGGGGCCTCATAGCTTTGGTTGCCTAGTGGCCTCAAGATTCTTAATCCGGCACTGCCGCCACAAAAGAGTTTCAAAATTCAAACTGTATCAAAGTTACTCTTTTGTGGCGCGTTTACTCCAAATTTAGCAAATATTATGGAAAAATCTTTTAAAATAAAACTAGAATTTTGTTTTGCATCAAAATGAAAATACATTTTCGCGCCACGTAATATTAATTCATATCAGATTTTTGTAGCTGGAATATTGTACGCGCCACTCATTTTTACGGCGTTTAGCGGTTTTATATTCTTGTAATAAATATATACATAAGTGTACAACAGAATTATATTATATTCTATAATAGTAGGTAATAAAGTACAGTAAATAGGTTCTTACCCGAAAGTATTTTAGTAAAACGATTCTCTTTAGGTAAACCACAAACGGCACTTAAAACTGTCCGCTCTCCATTTTGTAAGAAAGGCACGCGATTTGGCTAACGTTCAATATTATGGTGCCGTTGTCGGGTAGATAATCAAAAGATGCCGTTTCTTATTCCGGGCAATGACCCTTATACCTACTACCAATTTCAAGAAGCTTCCTATTGACAAACGGATGTATGATACTACATAACTATGTGGGTGTCAGGACTATTATATTAAATAATACCTACATGTTAATATGTATATCACGAAATTTCTCTTCAGAGAAATATAATCTCTTTAGATTCTTTATATTCAAGAATATTATAGATAGGTATATTATTTTATTATAGAAAAAGAAGATATATGTAAATATTTTACCAGTAAGCTAACAGCTGCTGACCTTACAGGTCTTAGTCAATAGTATATAAGTTGCTATAGTCTCTTCTTTGCCTGTTTGCATCCACTCCTGGACAAAGGCCTCCCCATGAGCTTTCCACTCTTATCTGTCATCGTTTTTCTGGTTTTCTTCTACTAAGACTGTGTTTGCGACCCGTGTTGAGCTGCCCCCCCCCCCCCCCACTTGCAAAAATTAAAAAACAAATATGTAGCGCTGATTTATGAGTTATTTATGAGCTCTCATATTCCGCAAATTAAAAATTTTGAGCTCGTTACCCTGGGCAGGAATTAATTATTTTAGTGGGGGCCTGAGTCAGCCCCCGCCCACTACTTAAAAATAGCAATATTGAATCGACCTTTGCGGCAGAATTACGAGCTATTTATGAGCTCTCGAAGTGACATAGTTTAGATTTTTGAGCTCATCCCCTTCACCCACAAACAACCCTTTAATTGATTTAACTTAAGAGAAAGATGCTGGGAAAAATTAAAATACATCGTATCGCGGATATAATTCGTATAGCTTATATATTCTAACAATAAACTTTTAAATCAAGCGCATTTCGATTATTGAGCTACAACCCCTTCGCAAGAAAACCACCCCATCTTCCCGGCTTAAGAGAGAGTTGTACTTAAAAAGATTTAAATTCATTACTTGGCGACTACATATCGTTTAATAATTTATGGGCACCCAAAATACGCGCATTTAGATTATTAAGTTGTAATCTCTTTTGTATAGTGCAGTCACTGAATGTAAAAATCAACTATTACCTTCAATTTCGGTGAACCTTCATCAATTTTCACGAAAATTGTTGAGTGGTTAGAGGATACCTCCAGAAATAAAAATGACATGGTGCCACCTTGCGCTTTTACCCCGAGAGTTCATACCACCCCTTCTCGGGGGTGAAAATTATTTTATTAAAAATAACTGCACAAATCGATCGAAAGACAAATTATAAGCAAAATTTGTTATATAAAGTTATTAAAATAAATCAATACTTTTTGAGTTATTAAAGAACAAACATTTTAATTTTTCGTAAAAAATGCCTGTTTTAAAGCGGATTTTCGTAAATCACTCAAAAACTGTAAGATTTTTACGAAAAAGTAATCGTTACGAAAATTGAAGCTAATAAAACATTCAATAAATTCCTTACTTGAAAAATTTTAATATTAATAATTCAAAGTGAGTTACATATTATAGGCAATTAAATGTATATTTTTTTATGTAAGCGAGTACTCAAATCTAAGTAGGTATTCAAGCAACTTTATATAACAAATTTTGCTTATAATTTATCCTTCGATCGAGTTTTGAAGTTATTTTTAATAAAATAATTTTCACACCCGAGAAGGGGTGGTATCCACCCTCAGGGTAAAAGCGCAAGGTGGCACCATGTCACCTTTATTTCTTGAGTTATCCTCTACCCACTCACCCATTTTCGTGAAAATTGATTAAGGTTCACCGATTTAATAATAGTTGATTTACCTTCAGTGACTGCACTATACAAAAGAAATTGCAATTTAAAGATCTAAATTCTCGTATTTTGGGGCTCATAAATTAATAAACGATATGTAGTCGCCAAATAATGAATTTAAATCATTTTAAGTACAACTCTCTCTTAAGCCGGGAAGATGGGGTGGTTTTCTTGAGAAGGAATTGTTGCTCAATAATCGAAATGCGCGTAATTTAAAATTTTATTCTTAGAATATACAGGGTGTAAGAAAAATACAGGTCATAAATTAAATCACATATTCGGGTACCAAAAATAGTTCGAATGAACCTAACTTACCTTAGTACAAATATGCACATAAAAAAAGTTACAGCCCTTTGAAGTTACAAAATGAAAATCGATTTTTTCAAATATATCGAAAACTATTTGAGATTTTTTATTGAAAATGAACATGTGGCATTCTTATGGCAGAAACATCCTAAAGAAAAATTACAGTGAAATTTTTGCACCCCATAAAAATTTTATGGGGGTTTTGTTCCCTTAAACTCCCCAAACTTTTGTGTACGTTCCAATTAAATTATGATTGTGGTACCATTAGTTAAATTCAATATTTCTAAAACTTTTTTGGCTCTCAGTATTTTTTTGATAAGGCACTTTTTATCGAGTTGCGCCTTCTTTTTTAATATGTTTACATAAAAATTTTATGGGGGTTTTGTTCCTTTAAACCCCCCAAATGTTTGTGTACGTTCCAATTAGACTATTACTGCGATACCATTAGCTAAACACAGTGTTTTTAAAACTTTTTTGCCTCTTTGTATTTTTTCGATAAGGCACATTTTATAGAGATGTGGCTTCTTTTTTAATATGGTTCAAAATATACCTAAAAATGTAAATTATAAATAAATTTTATACTTTCACCAAATCTCCATAATCGTACTTAACCATATACAAATATGTGGTGGATTTGACAAGTATTCAAAATATCTCGATAAAAACTCGTCTTTTCGAAAAAGTACTAAGAGGCAAAAAAGTTTTTTAAACATTGTGTTTAACTAATGGTTCTACAATAATTATTAAATTGGAACGTACACAAAAGTTTGGGGGGTTTAAAGGACCAAAACCCCCTTTAAATTTTTATGAAGTGTCTAATTTTCACTATAATTTTTTACACAATACTAATAGCAGAAACTATTACCAATCTACAAAGAATTTTAGATAAGGTTGTTGCAACGAGTGAAGAATTTGGTCTGTCACTAAACATAAAGAAAACAAAATTCATGGTTAAATCAAAGAAAAATATTAGAAACATCAATCTACACGTAAATAATAAGACGATAGAACGAATTCAGAATTAAAACTATTCAGGAACAAACACAGGGCCACCGTAACCGGGCGTGCAACGCGTGCGACGCACGCGGGCGCATCCCCAAAAGGGCGCCAAACCGAAGGTTTGGCAAATAAGAAATATTTATTTTAACGAGATATTCATTTTTTATACAATTTTAACATTACATTTTTAACGAACATCTGGAGAAATTTCAAAAATAAAAAAAATATTGTGTTATTATAGTGAAAAAATAATTAAAATCTTATTTTATATTTCGGTATCGGAATACCTATTTTGCAGTACTTATTCGTAAATAGTAAAAATTTGTTTACAGGTCAAAACTTGTTGGGTTGTAATATTCTGTCCAGATTTGAAACTTGCGTAGATTTTTGATTTTAAAATAATTTCATAAAAATTTGGCATTGAGGTTTTTTGAGACAAGGAATTCAAATTTTGAAAAATAAATTTTGGCGGTAAATAGGTTAGATTTTGGGTTAAATAGATTTTTTAATAATTTACTAAAAACACCCAATTTGATAAATAAACCTTGTTATAAAAATGCAAAGATTGTAATATAAAAATAATATGTACCTTTATATTTATTTCTAAACTACCGTTTTTAAGTAGGTACCTATGTATTTTGTATAACACCAGCAGCAAAAAGCTCATTTTGGCGCCCACCAAATAGGAGCGTCCGCCTGCAGTGCATCACTTTCAGGCCCGATATCGCCGGCCCTGTGTGGCTCAATGGTAAGAGAGCCGACCTTTGGATCCAAGGGTTCTGAGTTGTGAATCCCAGCTGAGTATAAAAAATGTTTCTTTATTAAAAATCAGTTAATATAAATAGTTTCTATCCTTATGGGATAGGTGAAGGGAGTGCAGACGTTCGGATCCAATTAGCGTCTCTTAAAGACAATGAAGTCGACTTTACTCAAGTACCAAGACATTTACTTAACACACACACACTACACATTACACTATAATCTGAATGTGAAATCAACTGTACCATCCCAATGGCCAAAAAAATTACGGAGATGAAAACGTTGTTGAAGGAATAATTACCCAAGCGGGAAAACTGACAGCTGATGAACAACGTTTTCCTTCGTTAAATATCGTGAGATGAAAATATAAACCAAAATTTTTCGATTATGAACATAGAAAAAAACATTTCATGATCCACAAACCGCGTTTATATTATATTTTTTTTTAGAATAATTGGTCAAATTCGTTAAATAGTAGATTTGATGCAATGTTTTATTATGATAATGTTTTTGGTTTTTTGAGTGATATTTTTAAATTAAGTACCATGATATTTTAAAACATTGTCTTGCTCTTCAACAAAAGATTGATCAATTAAAGATTAATGCGACTGATTTATTTAGCGAGATAAAAGCTTTATAATTAGGTTCTTTAATTGCCTAACTCATCAGATCCACTTGATATTCTTCAATATATATTTGAAAATATAACTTCATCTTTAGCAAATATCACTGTTTCATGAAGAATCATCCCTCATTTTACCGGTGTCTGTTGCTTCTGGTGAGAGATCGTTTTCAAAATTCAAGTTAATTAAAAATTGTTTGAGCTGTACTATGGTACAGGAAAGATTATCCGGTTTGGTAATATTAACAATCGAGCAAGAGCTCGTCAATAAAATTGACTTAAACACCCATTTAATTCAAGTTAGATTTAAGGGCGTTGGCGCAAAATTTCGCGCCAATGTGTTTTAATAAATGCATTAATTTTTTCGAATCCTGAGATAACTAAATATGTAAGAAATTTTTGAAAAATCTAAACGCAGAATGAAAGAGGGCCGAAAGTCCTTGAAAACTTCTATATTGTTTATTTTAATAAATTACAGGAGTGAAGAAAAAGAGAAAATTTAGTGTAATTTTTAATTTCAAATATCTCATTCAAAAGTACTTTTTGGTCATTCTAAGGGACTTACAGCCCTCGGTAATAATGTAATCTTTCATTCTGCGTTTAAATTTTTCAAAAATACCTATTAGTTATTTTAGGATTCGAGAAAAATTAATGCATTTAAAACACATTGGCCCGAAATTTTACGCCTACATCCTTCACTATTATACATAATATTAACGTTTTATTTGTTTTTTGCCATTATCAGGAAATTAGTTACAAGAAAAATAAAATTAGAGTTCTTGCAATTTCTGTTGTTTTATTAAGAGTAAAAAATAAAAAATTATAGATTTATTTCATAATTGGATAAAGGTAGATTTAAAGGGCGGCAAAATATATCCAGCACGCGGGCGCCGCTCAACCTTGCGGGGGCCCTGAACAAACATTAGATCTAATGAAACAAACGAGTATACCAAAGAAATCCGAATTAGGATAGAGAAGGCTAGAAATGCATTCACTAATATAAAACGAAATATTATGTAGTAGAGCCCTCAGCCTAAATCTTAGAGAGCGAGTACTAAAATGTTATGCATTTTCTGTTCTTTTGTATGGTGCGGAGACACGGACTCTTAATATACAATGTCTCTATAGATTGGAAGCATTTGAAATGTGGACATATCGAAGAATGCTGAGAATCTCCTGGAAGGACAGAGTAACCAATGAGGAGGTACTAAGAAGAATACAGAACAACAGGGAGATACTGGATTCCATCAAAATAAGGAACCTTCAATACTTCGGTCATATAACACGTGGTGACAGATATGAATTCCGAAAATTAATTATGCAGTGAAAGATTCAAGGAAGTTTGTTGGGTGCTTAAGTTTGAGCTTTATACATAAGGTATGAGAAGAGTATGATCCAGTCCGCATATAGCCCCTGGATATGATCTAATGATCTAACTGTTTGGATTGATGATTTCCAGCGAATAATACTGAGGACAAAATCGATTTGATTTTTAGACCTATCTCCAGCACTTTTTCAAATGTAACATCAACGTACATGGTGGTTAAATCGAGTATTCGTAATATAGTTCAGAGAAATAAGGAAAAAAAATATCCTGTTGGTAACACAACCCCCTCCAGGCTGAAACCAAATTTTTTGAGTAGTATGGACATCTATAATAATACCCTATATGTTTCCTGCAGCCGATTTTGATGATATACTGATGTGATCTTGATTATTGATATGAGATAATATTCTTATATGTCACTTAATTTAATCAATGTATTAATACTAATCTAATTAATTAACCAGATCACATATCAATATGTTTTCAATCTCAGGGCGAATTATAAATTAATTACTTACTTCCGTGGCTTCTAAATATTTCTTAATGGTTCCTAATCGGGATAGAAAAGAAAAGAGTAAAAAAAAAATACACATATGGGTTACAATTATAATCAAAATATTTTTTATTTTATTTAAAAGGTAATCAATGCTTGATATTTGCTATTTCTTATTATTCTTAAACATAACATTTACAAATGGGAATCTTATTTCCTTTTGGTTTTCTATTGAAAGTTTTTATTAACATTTAACTATTAGGAGTTATTAGGAACAACTCTATTTAAGTTTGATGAAGCTTTTCTGATATTATTGATTATGTTATTCAATTTTTTTATGTGGAATTTAATACGAAAAACCCATACATTCATGTCCAAACAAATGAGACTGACCTTTTCCTGGTGAACTGAAAATGTCCTCACACAAAACCCTTTCCTGCTATCCTTGGCTGCGATCAAACCTCGTCCTGGCTTCCAGTGATGTTCTCCTTTGAAAAACTAGCTCGAATAGCTCTCGTTCCTGCTTTTGTCGTGATGCTGTGTTCTACCTTTTTCGAAACTGCTATCAGCTACCGGGACACTCTGGGCTCAAGGAGGTTCTTTTACTCTCGACCTGGCCTACTTCTCGTTCCACGATAGATACTCCACACTCACGGAACTACACCGGCTATCTCACTCCTCGAACACTACCGTCTACTACTCGACTTCACTTCTCGACAGCTCAAAACATTCTGATCTCACTTTGTCATCCATTCACCTACTTTCTAAATATCCCTTCCAGATTCACAAATCAATCTTCCACCACCAACTCTCATTCACAGTATTCCCCAAAACCAATTTTTAATCTTTCTAAATATGCTTAATGGATTTCAAAAGAAAATATTTAATTCCCATTCTAACTTACTTTCTATTATTTACAAATTTTAATGACCTATTCTCTCTTTCAAATGAGTCTTATTCAGCATAGGCTAATGATCGAAACCTTCCGCGAAAAACGATAATGAACTATCATCTATTTCACTGAGTTTTATTTAGCATAGGCTAATGATCGACCTTCCGAGAAGAACGATAATGGTACGCGTCATTCACTTTGTTTATCTAAGCACATTGTTCCGAGTTTCGTACGCTTATTCTAATCACTTCTTAAAATTAAATATAACAATTTGTTGTATACGGGTTGTTCTAAATTTATATGCCCGTGGTTGAGAAAATTGAAAATATTTTATATTAAAGTGAATTTTGTTTATAATTATCAAATTTTAATTTTTATATCAAATAGAAATATAACAAATCCCCGCCTTGTATTCGATAAAATTTATCTGCATTTTTAAATAAATTTTCTCGAGGCAAAACCAACTCCCTGTATATTTCCTTACTTTAATCTATGTCTTATACCCTAACTTACTATCTACTTCATGTAATTCTGTCTTTTATTCGTGATATTTGTATACATCGTGAATATTATAAATTCCTCGGATCTTTTCCGAGTTCCTGTGCCTCAACTCATAACTATTTATTCCATTTTCATTATTCACGATGTACGGGCCTTCGAAAACAGGCATCAACTTTGCGCAAATGCCACCAGGAAGATTTGATACTCGTAATGCCCTCACGAGTACGTTTTCACCCTTTTGGAAAGTCACTGGTCTTCTTTTTCTATTTTGTTCCTGTCTTTGGATATATTTTTCGTTGCTTCGCCGTAATCTTCTCTGTACGGTTTCAATCACCTGTTGATATTCTTTTGGCTCTTGGTCTTCCCATGGCCTTATCGGCAGTACACCCTTCATGATGTATTCTGGGGTCTCCTTTGTTACTGTGCTCGGAATTGTATTTAGATACCTTTCTATTTCCGCCATTTTCCTGTCCCAGTGGCGATGTTGACCATCTGTTGCAATGCGAAGAAATTTCGTCACTTCCTGTATGAGTCGTTCCGAAGGATTACTCTGTGGATGCCTGATGCTGACAAAATTTGTCTCTATTCCTCGTTCTCGAAGTTGTCCTTTGAAACGATCATTTCGGAAATACGTTGCATTGTCCAGTAGGATCTTTTTTGGTGTTCCTACTATGGCTATAAAATTGTCGATTTTTCTTAATATTTCCTCCCCCTTTGTGGTGCGGCAACTATATAATTTTACGTATTTTGAAAACACATCCACCATTACCAGAATATGTTTGTTCCTTTTAGTGGTCATAATTAGATCGCTTAACATATCTATTGCTACAATGTCTAGTTTGTTTCGGGCTTCAATATTTTTGGCAACATTTTCGTTTTTGAAATTCCGACTCTTATATTTTTGACATACATCGCACTTCTGGGTAATTTCCTTTGCAATGCGGTAATCCTGTCGGCTGATGTAATTTTCCCTAAAAACGAGCCAAACTTTTCTGCTACCGATATGCCCATTGTCCTCATGTAATTTCTTTATTATCTTTTCGGCCAATGTCTGTGTCACTAAATATAGTTCCTTTCCGTCTATTCTCTTAAAATATATGTCATTTTCTACTTCCGCTCTTCTTTTCTCTCTTTCCTCTAGGTCTTCTTGGTTTGTCCTTATCTCATTTAACGAATATATCCCTTCTTCTTGTATTAATCTATTTAGTCCCACCTGTAGAGTAATTGTTTCCTTTTTTCCCGTGTCCTCATCCCGTGTTAGAGCGTCGGCTATTATGTTGTCTTTTCCTTTTATATATCGGAACTCAAAATCATACTCCTGTAATAATAGAATGCCTCTATGTATTCTATTATTTACTAATCTATTCTTCATGATATGTACTAAAGCTGCATGGTCTGTTTCGATTGTGAATTTTGCTCCCAATAAGTAAAACCTCAATTTGTTTACGCAATATAGTACACTGGCAAACTCCAATTCTGTAACACTATATTTTCTCTCATGTGTTTTAGTCACTCGCGATATAAAACATATCGGCACTTCTTGGTCGTTTTGTATTTGAGACAGCACTCCTGCAAATTTTTGTATGGACGCATCAGTTCGGAGTGTAAAAGGTAAATTGTAAATGGGGTGGTATATTTTCGTTCCTTTTGCGAATTCTCGTTTTAATGTTTCGAAAGCTTCCTCCTGTTCTTCTTTCCAATTCCATTTTATTCCTTTTTTAAGCAACTTTATCAGAGGGATTTCCTTTTGGCTCAAATCGGGAATCAGTTTTTTAAAATAATTAATCGTGCCAAGAAAACCTCTCAATGTTTTCAAATTCGTTGGTCTTGGGTATTCATCTATGAGCTTGACTCTGTCTTCGGCTAATCTTACTGTTTTGGTGTCCAATTGAAAACCCAAATAAATGACTTCTTTTTGAAAAAATTGACATTTTTCAATGTTTAATTTCAATCCCGCTGTGTCCAATTCTTCCAGAATTATTTCTATGTGTTTCAGATGACTCTGAGTATCTTGTGAAAAAATTAATAAATCATCGATATAATGAACTATGAAATCTTCGTGGCGATTCAAAATGGTATGTAGAGCTCGGACGAGTGCAGCACAAGCACTCTGCAATCCAAACGGCACTACCTTAAACCGGTAGACAATACCATCAATAGAAAAAGCGGTGTAGTTTCTACACTTTTCAGCTAACGGTATCAACCAAAAACTGTGTTTTAAGTCAATTTTCGAAAATATGTGTGACCCGGTGATTCTTCCAAAAATGGCCTCGATGTTTAGAGGTGATTCATATTGTGATACAGTGTGCTGGTTGATATTCCTGGCATCTAAACATAATCTCAATTCTCCACTGCTTTTCTTTACTATCACAATCGGGTTAACATACGGTGAATCACATCTTTCGATGATTTGATCTTCCAACATTTTATTTATTTCTTCTTTCACCTCTTGTCGATACTTGTATGGAATTGGGTAAGTCTTTGATCGAAAATTTCCCAAGTTTTTCACCTCAAATGAATGTTCGTACTTTTTAGCCACTCTGTTTTCCTCATTGATCAAATTTTCGTAGTTTCTTAACATCAACCGCAATTCTTTTTCTTTCCCTTCTCCACATATCAATTTTCTGTCTTTTTTCTCAGATTCTTCACACATGTTTACCGTGCATTCTGCATCCTCGTTTGCATATACCTCCTCTTCAAATACCACTGTTTCAATCATATTCTTTTCACTTTCATTTTTTAGCTTTATTTCTTCTTCTCCTGAGCCCGTCTCTTCTTTTGAGGAATCCCAGGTTTCCTTTGTTTCTGATACTCTCAAATTTTCTTCTTCTGGGCTCAACTCTTCTTTTGAGGAGCCACAGGTTTCATTTTCTTTTATCTTTTTCTGACCTTTTCTCCTTTTTCTTCTTTGTCCTTGCTTCGCTGCCAAATTCATTTCCACTGTTTGTTCTTTACCTGATTCGTCCGTATTTTGTTTCTCATGTTCCTTGTCCTGTTCTTTTTCTTTTTCTTCTGTTAGTTTCATCGTATTATTTTTAAAATCTATCACTACATGTTTTTCTGCCAATTCGTCCACTCCTACTATCATGTCATGTGACATGTTTGGCATTATTACACATTGTAGTGCATACATATTCTTGCCCAGTCGTACCATTACTCGTATGCCTTCATTTATAGTTGCCAATGTCCGTTTGTTTGCGCCCACTAAATTTACCCTAGGTATTTTATAAATTAAATTTGTTAAGTTAACTTCTTCTATTAGTTTTCTGTTGACCAATGTTATTTCAGATCCAGTGTCTATCATAACTTTAATTGGTTTCTCGTTGATAAATCCATCCACAAATTTTAAATTAATTCCATTTTTCTTTTCGTTGTTTCCTGCCAATTTAATAAACTCCTTGGGGTGACAAAAGATTCCTGTTTGATTTTTGGTTTTTAGTGAGCGCCGTCGTGAAAAGACGCCGGTTGCTCATCGTTGTTTATATTTTCGTCATAATGTCTCTCTCCGTCATATTCATCTGTCTGGGTATTATTTACTTCTCTTCTATTTTCTCTTGGTCTGTCGGATCTGTTTCGGTTTTCTCGATATCCCTGTTCATTTTGTCTACCATTATTTCTGTTTTCTTGATTTGAGCGTGTGGTGTTTCTATTCTGGTATTCTCGATTTCTGTCCTCATTCCATTGCCTATTTCTTTGTTCATAATTTCCTCTTCCGTTGTCTCTATTTTCGTTTTCCCTTCTGGGATTAAAATCTCGTCTTGTATAGTCCCTCCTATTTTGATTTCTATCTCTGTAATCTTGTGTTTCTCGGGGCCTGTAATCTTCTCGCGACCTTCTTGATTTTCTTTCTCTTAGACGTGATTCTCTTATTTGTAGGAATTGGCATAAACTATCTATGTCTTTGTAATTTTGCAATGTGATATGGTCTTCCAGCGTTTCCTCGAAATGTCTTGCAATCAGTTCGACTAATTGTTCCGATGAGTAATTATATTGTAAATGTTTTGCATTATTGTAAATTTGCAAAGCATATGTCCTTTCTGATACACCCATCCTATCATTGTATTTCCCATTTTGCAATTCCTTGTTAATTTCCAATTGTTGGACTTTTCCCCAGAAATAATTCAAAAATTTTTGTTCAAATTGTTGCCAATTGCCGAATTCTTCTTCTTTACTATCGAACCATAGGCTTGCTTCATATTTGAGATGGTTTCTGATAGTTTCTTTTGCTGTTTCGAAATTTCCGATGTGCTGTATTTTCTTTTTCAGGCTATTTATGAACGGCACTGGGTGTAATCTTCTTACGTCCCCGCCAAACCTTATCTTCACGTCATCTGTGCTATGTATAACCATTTCTCTTCTTTCTCCGACATTTTGTTGAGTATTGATTTCCGCAATCTTTCTTTCCACTTCTTCTATGTCTGCTTGAATAGCGTTTTGCAACTTGTTTTCCAAACTTTCCATTTCTTTTTTCTGGCAATTCGTTATCTCCTTTATTTTATTTTGAATTTTCATTTCTTGTTCTTTCATCTCGTTTTTCATTGTTGTCAAACATCCTTTTACTTCCTTTTCATACTTTCCTATGCGTTCCTCCATTTTATTGTTGTTCTCTTCTATTGCTTGTTTTGTTTCCTTCTGATTTTCTTGCATTATTCTTTTTGTTTCCTCTATTGCTTGTTTTGTTTCTCTTTGATTGTCATCCAGTTTTTGTTGTGTTTCATCCATTTTTTGTTGTGTTTCATCCATTTTTTGATCCACTTTATCCATTTTCTTTGATGTTTCTTCCATGGCTTGTTTCGTTTCACGTTGATTTTCATCCAGTTTTTGTTCCATTCTTTGTGACTGGAGTTGCATCATTTGTAATATTTTATCTATTCCTGATAATTCTTGCTGTTCTGATGCCATGATTGTCGTGTCTAAAATGTCTTCTTGGTCTGAATTATTCTCTTGATTTGAATGTTCTTTTTGTTTTTTTGTGGTCTTTGCTTTGGCTTCTTGTCACACACATTTGTTTTCAAGAAGTACTGTCCCCGCCAAATATGAAATTTTACTAGTATGTTACCAAGACGACTTTTTCTCACCCAAATATTATAAATTGTCAATAAATATAGGAAATGTAATATCGTAAAAATAAAATATTAAATCAGTTATGTAAAATTTGTACCTAAAGAGATCTAAAATTTTATGTTATCAAATGTAAGTATCTCACTTTTTACCACAGGCATATAAATTTTCAAATACCGGCTTTATTCTTTCTATCCTTCAAATTTGCCACTAGAAATACTTTATAATGCTTTCCACGTTGGACGACAGTTGATGTGATCTTGATTATTGATATGAGATAATAGTCTTATATGTCACTTAATTTAATCAATGTATTAATACTAATCTAATTAATTAACCAGATCACATATCAATATGTTTTCAATCTCAGGGCGAATTATAAATTAATTACTTACTTCCGTGGCTTCTAAATATTTCTTAATGGTTCCTAATCGGGATAGAAAAGAAAAGAGTAAAAAAAAAAATACACATATGGGTTACAATTATAATCAAAATATTTTTTATTTTATTTAAAAGGTAATCAATGCTTGATATTTGCTATTTCTTATTATTCTTAAACATAACATTTACAAATGGGAATCTTATTTCCTTTTGGTTTTCTATTGAAAGTTTTTATTAACATTTAACTATTAGGAGTTATTAGGAACAACTCTATTTAAGTTTGATGAAGCTTTTGTGATATTATTGATTATGTTATTCAATTTTTTTATGTGGAATTTAATACGAAAAACCCATACATTCATGTCCAAACAAATGAGACTGACCTTTTCCTGGTGAACTGAAAATGTCCTCACACAAAACCCTTTCCTGCTATCCTTGGCTGCGATCAAACCTCGTCCTGGCTTCCAGTGATGTTCTCCTTTGAAAAACTAGCTCGAATAGCTCTCGTTCCTGCTTTTGTCGTGATGCTGTGTTCTACCTTTTTCGAAACTGCTATCAGCTACCGGGACACTCTGGGCTCAAGTAGGTTCTTTTACTCTCGACCTGGCCTACTTCTCGTTCCACGATAGATACTCCACACTCACGGAACTACACCGGCTATCTCACTCCTCGAACACTACCGTCTACTACTCGACTTCACTTCTCGACAGCTCAAAACATTCTGATCTCACTTTGTCATCCATTCACCTACTTTCTAAATATCCCTTCCAGATTCACAAATCAATCTTCCACCACCAACTCTCATTCACACTATTCCCCAAAACCAATTTTTAATCTTTCTAAATATGCTTAATGGATTTCAAAAGAAAATATTTAATTCCCATTCTAACTTACTTTCTATTATTTACAAATTTTAATGACCTATTCTCTCTTTCAAATGAGTCTTATTCAGCATACGCTAATGATCGAAACCTTCCGCGAAAAACGATAATGAACTATCATCTATTTCACTGAGTTTTATTTAGCATAGGCTAATGATCGACCTTCCGAGAAGAACGATAATGGTACGCGTCATTCACTTTGTTTATCTAAGCACATTGTTCCGAGTTTCGTACGCTTATTCTAATCACTTCTTAAAATTAAATATAACAATTTGTTGTATACAGGTTGTTCTAAATTTATATGCCCGTGGTTGAGAAAATTGAAAATATTTTATATTAAAGTGAATTTTGTTTATAATTATCAAATTTTAATTTTTATATCAAATAGAAATATAACAATACATAGTTATTAACAAGTGAAGATCAAAAAACAGTAAATTTTCGCTTTTTTCGTGTATTACCAAAAAGTTAAGCATTTTAAACAAATTTGAGAGCAAAAACTCATAAATAGTATAAGAAACTTCAATATGGCTTTCGCTGAATATGTCTATCCTTATTGGTTGCTTAGAAAATTGCAAAATAAATCATAAATTTTGAGTTTTTACAAATATTCCTAACTTATGTAAAAATTAACTCAGAACCTTCTTATTACACAAAATGCTGAGACTTTTGGTGTTTAAATCATACCCTGAATTTCAAAGCAGTCGGTCAAATAGTTTAAAAGATATTTAATTTGTTTTTCCCAAATTATTTTTTTTTGCAACACTAGGAGTCAGAAAATGATGAAGTTACAGTAATACTTTGGATAGTTTATGAAAGAAGAAGATTTACACTAGTAATTTAATTTAAAAAATGACAAAAGATAATTCTAAATATTGCAAAATTATTTTGCAAAGACATGTGAATTAAAAAAAAAGGGGGGGCTAACTTCGTTCCTAACTGTTCTAGGACAATTGTTTTTCTTTCTAAATGTGTATAAAAATTCTTCTTCTTAACGTGCCCTATCAAGTCCCCTTGACGTTGGCGATTAACATGGCGAAACTGTCTCTGTCTCGAGCTATTCTAAATAGGTGTTCTGCTTTCTTTATTCCTGTCCACTCCCGGATATTCTTCAACCAAGAGGCCTGCTTTCTACCAATTCCTCTGCGTCCTTCGATTTTACCCATCATAAAAAGTTGAAGAATATTATACCGGTCTCCCCTTACTACGTGTCCAAAATAGGCCATCTTTCTATATTTGATATTATCAAGCAGCTCGCGGGTAGCATTTGCTCTCTTAAGGACTGCCACATTTGTCAGCATAGCCGTCCATGGTATTTTCAGTATACGTCTCTGCAGCCACATTTCAAAGGCCTCCAAACGGTTAATGGTGGATATTTTTATTGTCCATGCTTCGACACCATACAAGAGGACTGACCAAATGTAGCATTTAATCATGCGCTTTCGAAGTTGAAGTTGCAAGGTATCATTACAGAAGAATGACCTCATTTTTAGAAATGTCGTGCGGGCTATCTCGATTCTACATTTTATCTCTTTATTTGGATCTAGTTGTTCAGTAATATGGCAACCAAGATATTTAAAACTGGGTACTCTTTGAATTATATGACCATCAACATATAACCGTGGATCTTGATGGGCCAAACGGCTAAATACCATGTATTTTGTTTTTGAACAGTTTATATTTAGGCCAAACTCTCTTCCCACTGTGTCAATGGCATTTAAAAGGTGTTGTAATCCATTTATATCATCACTTAAAATAACTGTATCGTCTGCATATCTGATTGTATTTATCAGAATTCCATTAACTTTCACACCCCAATCCAAATTATGCAGCGCTTCCTTAAATATTCTATCTGAATATAAATTGAATAACAGTGGGGACAGTATACAACCCTGTCTGACACCTCTTTGTATTTTGCATATTTCTGTTGATTTTCGATTTATGCAAGCTGTCGCTGTTTGACGCCAGTATAATTTTTCTATGATTCGTACATCTTGACTATCAACTCCTTTATCCTTTAATATTTTAATTAATTTGTGATGTTGTACTCGATCAAAGGCCTTCTCATAGTCAATAAATACAGCAAAGACATCTTTCCTTTGATCTCGGCATTTCTGCAATAACACATTTAGAGCAAAGAGTGCGTCCCGGGTTCCCAGTCCATTTCTGAAGCCAAATTGTGTTTCATCCTGGTCTTCTTCACATTTATCTCTGATTCTACTGTGAATGATACGTAGAAAGATTTTCAAAGTGTGGCTCATAAGACTTATCATTCTATAATCGCTACAGTTTTTTGGACGTTGTTTTTTTGGTAGGGTTATGAATTCGGACTTTAACCAATCTTCAGGGATATCACCAGTCGAATAAACATCATTGAAAAGTTTGACTAGTATTCCAATAAAAATTCAGTCTTTCTAAATATGAAAAATAATTTTTCTACGGGTAACGATTAAAATGTTATTCTAATTGTTTGTAAGTAAGCAAAGAATCGACATGTTCTTGCAAAATAATTT
Source organism: Diabrotica virgifera virgifera (assembly GCF_917563875.1). Classification (NCBI taxonomy): domain Eukaryota; kingdom Metazoa; phylum Arthropoda; class Insecta; order Coleoptera; family Chrysomelidae; genus Diabrotica; species Diabrotica virgifera. The sequence continues at coordinate 256,634,461 of NC_065443.1, forward strand.
GACACTGTTTAAAATTACTTTTTGTCATTTTTTTTAAATTAAGTTAATAGTATAAATTTTCTTCTTTCATAAACTGTCGGAAGTAATACTGTAACCTCATAATTTTCTGACTTATAGTGTTGCAAAAAAATAAATTTGGGACAAACAAAATAAATAACTTTTAAACTATTTAACCAATTGCTTTGAAATTTAAAATATAATTTAAGCACAAGAGGTCTCAGCATTTCGTGTAATAAGAAGGTTTTAACTTAATTTTTACATAAGTTATGAACATTTATAAAATCTCATATGACTTATTTTGCAATTTTCTAAGCAACAAATAAGGATAGACATATTCAGCGAACGCCATATTGAAGTTTTTTATATGATTTATGAGTTTCTTATTCTCAAATTTGTTTAGAATGCTTCACTTTTTAGTAATAGACGAAAAAACGAAAATTCACCATCGCGAAAAATATGATATACATAGTTTATACCTATGTGTATCATCAAAATCGGCTGCAGGAAACATATAGATTATTATTATAGACGTCCATTGATACTACTCAAAAAAAAATTTTTCGGCCTGGAGGGGGATGTGTCACAAGAAAAATCTTATTTCTCTGGACTAATAGAGGTTGACATACGAATGTGAATAAAAAAATGTCATACCAACCTTTCAAAACTAAAAACTGCTCACACACTTTTAAATAGGATGTGTGATACCAGCTCAAAACAAATATTTTTTTTTTTTTTATTGAAAATTTACCGCATCCACCAAGAGGTGATTAGCGGGAATACAGTGTAGGAGTACAGTTCCAATAACTTACAATCTATAATATAATTCTATGAGTTTTAAATAATTATCGATATTATTATCTATAATTACAGTATGTATCTTAAATTAAGAATACAGTGTAGGTATAACTTCAGTAATTTAGATTCTATAATATAGCCCTATACATTTTAAATAGTTTGCGATATTGTCATAGTAACCATCTGTGCCTAAAAGTTTGTTGATGTTGTTAGGAATATTGAATCTAATTCGTTCATTTGTAAAAAGTGGACAGTCAATTAAAAAAATGTTTTACATTATTTATTTCGTCACAAATTTCATATTTAGGGGGATCGTCTCTTGTAAACAGGTGAGAGTGCGTGTATCTTGTGTGACCTATACGCAGACGTGTGATAACAGTTTGAAGTTTTCGGGCTCGTATTCTCGATAGCCGCGGGTAAACATTATCTTTGATTGTTCTTAAAGATGTCTGTGAATATTTCCATTCTTGGTTCCATTTACACGTGATTAGATTTCTAAAGTACGACTTTATGTCACTCGCGAGATTTCGACACTCCGTTACCTCTGTTTCGACACTTTCCGACACTTTACGGGCGCACTGATCTGCTGCTTCGTTTTCATCGATACCAATATAAGATGGGATCCATATGAAGGTAATGCGTCTGGAATTTTCTTGAGCCTCTTCTAGTTCAGATTTTACCATTTTCTCTAGGGGGTTTTTAGGATGCACATGATTTAAAGTTTGTAAAGCACCGAGTGAATCACTTAGGATCAAGCATTTTGGTATTTTGTTTTTGTTGACATGTTCAAGGGCTGATTGGATGATTTGAAGCATGGGTAAACGATGGAAGAGTCCATCAATATTCCACTGTAATATAGAGTTGAAAATTAGGCATCGGAGGAAGATAATTCACTGTCAGTGATATCTTTACCTAGATAGTGATTCAATTTATTTTTAAGTCGGGTGAAGCGATGTTTCGTAGTTTTGTCTGATAGGTATGGGTAAGATATGGTTAATAGGTTTATTAAACCGGGGAGATCGGTTGTGTATTCCTGGATAATTTCTATAGGTGAATTGTTACCTTGGGTATTTTCAATTAGCATTATTAGCTGATCATAGTTTAATGGGAGTGTTGTGGAATTTTTATTCATGAAAAATTTAAGTGCGTCAGGAGTAGGTGCTGTGCGTTTAGGTTTTTTGGGCTTTTGGATGTTGGTTTGACGTGGTGTTTGAAGGAGAGCAAACGTTGGATTATTAGTATTCAGATTTTCGATGGGAGGGGATAACGTTTCGTCAATACTTCTTTTCACAGATGTACTGGATGATTCTCCTATGATTCCGAGTGAAGCTTGTTGATCCATTACTTCAGAGGTTTTTTCACATGGATTTTTAGTGGGAATGTTCTCTTCGGTGGGAATTATTTTGCTCGCTTCAGAAGTTGGCAGTAGGGTTTGAGGAGTAGAAGAAATTGAAGAAGGTTTTTGAATATTTATGTTGTTTGGATCACCGTCTTCAGCTTGATGTGATTCAGTATGGGAGAAAAGTTGTGTGTTCTGTTGCTGTGGCGTAGATTCGGTGGTGGTGGTTAGGTCATATGAGATAGTAGAGTTTTGAGATAACACATTGTCTGTCACAAGTTGTGTATGCTGTTGCTGTGGCGTTGATTCGGTAGTGGGAGTTGGGTCATGAGAAAGAGTAGAATTTTGTGATAACACATTGTCAGATGAAGTATTGGGGCAATTTGACGCAACGTGTCCAGCCTGTTTGCATACGAAACATTCCATCTTGTCCGTTGAAAGAAAAATTCTATTATCATTGCCTTCAAATGAAATTAATAAGGAGGTGTGAAGCTCGAAATTATCAGAGGGTGAAAAGACATACACTTGGCGGCGGAAATTGAGGATGTGGGAATATTCATCACCTGGAATTCCTGCTCTAAGGAAAGACACTGGGGAGGCTATTTGAAGACCAAGACTCTTGATTGCATTTTCTGCAAGTTGGTGGGGAATATAAGGAGAGATATTCGAGATTAATATTCTTTTTGTCGGGGAGACAAGTTTCCTAATACTTAAAATTAGGGATCCGATTTGGATAGTTGGGTGGGACTTCAGAAGTTGATCAACGAGATTTGGGTTGGCTAGATATATGCAGATTCTATTATTTGAGATTCTGGAAGCAAAGGAAATATTTTTTGGTCCGATGACATCACCAATAGCTTTAACGTAATCTAGAAGTTTAAGGTTTTCTTCTGCGTGAAGGACTATGGCTTGCTCTTTTTTGGGTAGGGATGGTGGTTTCGGCGAAGATTTTGCAGCGTTTACGTACGAAATTGATGTAGTAGCTTGAGTATTTGTAGCACTTTGAAGGGCCATGGTTGAGGTAGAAACTGTAGGATTACTGTGTATGTTTGTACTTGTCATGCAGATACAGACAATAGCTTCGTGTTATATTTTTTCTTTAAATGGTTCTGGTATCAGAATTGCATTCAAAGCCATTATGCTGGATGGTCAGCAAGAACCAGCAAACTGGTGAAACCAGCCGCTGGTATGCACTTTTTATAAATTAAATACAATTTATAATGGTTTAATAATATAAAGAAAGCAATACGTACAAATTTTGTCCAGAAATCACTTTTTAAAATACACTATTAAATCGAAATCAAATACACTAATTACTACTGATAAGGTAAACTAGATTTTAATTATACTTGGCACAGGTCTTAGTCGTATGAATGCTAGAACAAGACTTCCAACAAATATTTTTATTCCCTATTAAATACGTTATTTGAAAGCTTTCAAAATATATGTGTATTTCTAAGCATTATTAAAAATATAGAATTAATTATCTAGGATACATTCAAGGAGGAGTAAAATAAAGAAATTGGAGAGGAAGAAAATGCTCGTGGATAAAAATATAAGAGATTGGAGAGGCGTGGATACATTTTTGCTACTAAAAGATCGCATATCTTTTGGCAATAATTTACTATAAAAATATTTTGATGTTTTTGCAGCTTTTATTCTTCATTTTCATTTCGATTCAACATCGCCAAATTAAACGTTTATTATTTTTAATGATTTTTTTATCCACAGTAATTTTACTACACAATAACATGGATTAGTTTTTTCACCATTTACAAGCATCATCAAAAGAATAACAGACAGTACCTACTTATTAATTATTATTTTCGCCACCAGACCATTAAATCCAAACCAAATACAAAAGACACAAAAATATTCAGGTAAATTATAATTTATACCAATGGTTATGCAACTATTATCATCTAGAATCTAAATGATTATAATTTAAGGTATCCTTCGAAGCACTATGGATAATAACCGGTGTCAAAAGCACAATGGAGTATAAAGTTGATTGACGGGAAGAGCAATGGGTTCTAATTATCTAAACATTTTTATCAGGAAAAAAATTAATTTAGGAACAAAAAATAGAATATAATTAATATACCAGAAATTGGCAGGTACCGAATATTAAAAAGGTCAATAATAACATCTAGTCGACAGTGTTGTTTTCGCTGTTCTATCATGATAGTTTTTTAACGGTAGATGACCCCTAGCATCAGGGGCGTAACAGAGGCCCCCGCAGCGTGAAGCTTGCGGGGGGGCCCAATCGAGCAAGGGCCCCATCTTGTCGTCTGATATTACATATGCAAAAATCTGTTATAGGTACATATTTGATTTTACTTTGTGTGTTTAAATTTAAAAACGTAAATTTTTAAATAGGCGTATTCGGCAAGTGAATCATATCATATCTAGAAACTTAATCCTTTCCAGTCTCACGAACTTTTATGGGTGACGACAATAAACTATATTGCTTTGTACATGACTATTGAAAGATTTTAGAATTGCAATTTGCCGAATTTTAGGACAATAGTTCTAAATCTAGAAATGGGTTTCTCTTTAATATTTACCTACCTTTAGTATTTCGATACAATTATCCAGAGGCGTAACATAGGCCCCCGTAGCATAAAGCTTACGGAGGGCCCCAATATGTCAAGAGCCCCATCTTGTTATCTAATATATGTAAAAATGTGTTGCTATATTATTTGCATACATACCTACGTTTTTAAGCAGTGCAGTATTGAAAATAAGTTGTCCATCCGAATTAATAAAATTGTAGATCTATATATTCGCTGATAGTAGATAGTGCACGAAGGAAGTTGTTTATCTTATAGAATAATACTAATGTAATCATTTAGTAATTTTTGTTCTATTTTATTCTATAACAATAAAGATGAAAAATGTAAGCCGTCGTAAACAATGCATGAATACACCAATAGCTCAGTACATGACAGTTTTGGAGTGAAATTATCAGCGTCACGGTCGCGATGGACGTATTTGCTTGACAATTTGAATTTAGGTTCTAGTTACACTCCACTTCAAAGTTGGATTTATGCCGTTGGTTGCTTCTACGTCGGGGGGTGACACCCCTCCTTGGAGTGAAAAACATACGTTCAAAATAAGTCCGGAAATGACTAATTATAAGCAACTTTTGTTCTATAGTGTTTCTTTATCTATGTTAATACTTTTCAAGTCATTTGCGAGTGAAAATGTTTATTTTTCAACAAAGAAACAAGGTTATCAGACGGGTTTTTTGCAAATAACTCAAAAATAAATATTTATCGAATTAAATATTAGGTATTGAAAAAATATTTGTGGCAAAAAGTAGCTTATAAGATACAAAAAAAATGTAGGTACTTATTCATGAAGTCTATCGACAAAGCACAGTTGAAGCTCATGAAAATTTATTCTTATTTGTCCAATTCCAAATCGAATGTTTCAACCTGAAATAACCAAAAAATAAAGCAATTTTCGGCAAAAGCTTATTAAAACTTTTTTTAAATGTTTAAAAAAAAAGCTTTATTTTTATTTTTCATAAAAGTTCCTAGCACCAAAACTGTACGAGTTACGCTCAAAATAAAGCTGGCCCCTTTTTTTGGTAAAAAAATCGTGAAAATCTGCCCCTATTTCGCACCCCAAATAAAATTTATCATTAGCGCTTCACCATTTACTTTAAATATTTATTGTTTATATGATCTGTAAGTTCGACCGGTTCAAAGTTCTTATTTTTGAAAAAATTTGGTTTCATATTAAAAAAAGTTTTTGGAAAAAGGCCTTTTTTTCTCAAAATAACTTAAATAGTATTAGTGATACGAAAAATCTGAAAGAGTAAAGAAATGTAGGTCCTGCTTTTATAAATATTTTGGCTTTATTTTGTTTTCTTTAAGACAAAAATTGGTTAAGATATGGCTGTCTAAAATTTTCATATACTCGTGATTAGTGACTCGTTCAAGCCCTTTCAACTAAAACCCTTTTAAAAATAAGCACTCTGAACCGGTGAAACTCTAATGAGTTTCCCTGAAAAGTATTTCATTTTTGGTTATGTCACGTTAAAATAATCGATTTGGAATTTGACGAATAAGAACAACCTTTCATGAGCTACAACTTTTCTTTTACTGAGTCGATAGACTTCATTTTTGTTTCATTTTTTTTATAAGTTAGATACATTTTTGCTAACAATATTCTTTTCGATCGAATGCTGACTCTTTTAACTATTTGCGAAAAATCGCCTAAACAGTTAATTGTTTTTACTCATAAATAACTCGAAAAGTCTTGAGTTGACCAATTCGGTGGTGACAGTGAAAATTACACGGTATCTCCTTATTTTACGTTGATTTACTGGGCTGTAACACATACAGGGTGAGTCATGAGGAACTGTACATACTCCTACCTCGTATAGAGGCTCCTATGGGGAATAACAAATGGCCATTAAAAAGTGTCTGCTCCCCTTGTTTAATAATATACAGGGCGAGGTTCGCATTTTGACAGAAATTTATATTCGTCATAATTTTTGAACGGTTCGGTCGATGTGTCTCTTATTTTGGTCAATCGTTACACTATTACCACCTAATCAACTGATTTATTCAAACTAAAAAAAAAACAGGTCCGGCTTTAAAAAAATAGTTCGTTTCAGTCTTAGAAAAAAATTTTACCCTGTATATGCTTTTTGAAAACTCTAATATGAATTTTACAAATTAGACAAATAGGCAATTAAAATGGCATATTTATTTTTTTCCCCACACGATTACTTATTTTTTTATAAAAAAATCAAATTTGACTATGAACTAAAAGTTTGGTAAAGTAAACCACAGATTTAAAAAAATTAACTTTTATTACAAAAATTAACTTTTTTTAACAAATATTTGATTTATGTTACCACCAAATCAACTGATTTATTCAAACTAGAAAAAAATCAGGTCCGGCTTTAAAAAATTAGTTCGTTTGGGTTTTAGAAAAAATTTCACCCTGTATACGCTTTTTAAAAACTCTAATATGAATTTTACAAATTAGACAAATAGGCAATTAAAATGGCATATTTATTTTTTCCCCACATGATTACTTAATTTTTTATAAAAAAAATCAAATTTGACTATGAATAATAATTAAAAGTTTGGTAAAGTGAACCATAGATTTAAAAAATTTACTTCTATTACAAAAATTAATTTTTTTTTAACAAATATTTAATTTATGTTACCACCCAATCAACTGATTTATTCAAACTAGAAAAAAATCAGGGCCGGATTTAAAAAATTATTTCGTTTTGGTCTTAGCAAAAATTTCACCCTGTATACGCTTTTTGAAAACTCTAATATGAATTTTACAAATTAGATAAATAGGCAATTAAAATGGCATATTTATTTTTTTCCCCACACGATTACTTAATTTTTTATTAAAAAATCAAATTTGTCAAAATCGGAATTTTAACCTAAAAATGAAAAAAAAAAAAGATGAAATCACGGTTTAACTCGCTACAACGTTCCATTTAAAATTTTTTTTCTGAAATTTTTACAGCACATATCTCTTACCATTGTGAAGACTATGACAATTGTTGTAGACTTTCAGTCTTCTTATCGTAAAAGTTATGAATTTTTAAAAATAAAAGGTGCAGATTCGTGAATTGCAAAGTTAAATCGCAAAAATTAAGTGAAAAAATTTAAAATTTATCTATTTGATCACGTCTATGTTAAACTATAGAGTCCAAAGAAAAGTGTTATGGGGAGTTTTAGATCTAGACGTGTTATAGAAAAAGAAATGATGAAACTTTAAATTTTAAGAAAAACGTTGTTTAATTTTTTTTATTTTTATGGTAAAATTGCGATTTTGACAAAATTGATTTTTTAATAAAAAAATTAAGTAATCGTGTGGAGAAAAAAATAAATATGCCATTTTAATTGCCTATTTGTCTAATTTGTAAAATTCATATTAGAGTTTTCAAGAAGCGTATACAGGGTGAAATTTTTTCTCAGACCCAAACGAACTAATTTTTTAAAGCCGGACCTGATTTTTTTCTAGTTTGAATAAATCAGTTGATTTGGTGGTAACATAAATCAAATATTTGTTTTAAAAAATTAATTTTTGTAATAAAAGTTAATTTTTTTAAATCTATGGTTCACTTTACCAAATTTTTAATTCATAGTCAAATTTGATTTTTTTATAAAAAATTAAGTAATCGTGTGGGGATAAAAATAAACATGTCATTTTAATTGCCTGTATGTCTAATTTGTAAAATTAATATTAGAGTTTTCAAAAAGCATATACAGGGTGAAATTTTTTCTAAGACCCAAACGAACTAATTTTTTAAAGCCGGGCATGATTTTTTTCTAGTTTGAATAAATCAGTTGATTAGGTGGTAATAGTGTAACGATTGACCAAAATATGAGACACATCGATCTGACCGTTCAAAAATTATGACGAATATAAATTTCTGTCAAAATGCGAAACTCGCCCTGTATATTATTAAACAATGGGAGCAGAAACTTTTTAATGGTCATTTGTTATTTCCCATAGGGGCCTCTATACGAGGTAGGAGTATGTACAGTTCCTCATGACTCACGCTGTATAGGTATTTGTTACACATGTCACATTTAGTAATTTTTTAAAGGGGCCCCATTTCCAATTCTGCGGGGGGGCCCGACGGAGTTTGTTACGCCACTGCCTAGCATCAGCAGTGGTTTAGTTCAAACTTGATAATAGGATCCATGGAAGATGGTTTCAAAAATGGTTTTAGTACACCATAATCTTAGATTAGATTATGTGAAATAGTTAAGGCCATTCAGCCTCTCCTCCCTTCGACATGTAGGTACAGATCTTTTGTACAAACCTAAATCTAATTAAACTCTAGGATGCCAATACTTCTGGTGAAGTTGATTATCCTCCTAGGTCACTTGTTTCCTATATCAGAGGGCCCTAGAGTGACCTCTTCTAGGAATTTTAGTCGTTTGCAGAACAGTGCTATTAGCCCAGTCGGGATAGCATTTGACCTTGCATTACGAGCTGCCCCAAATTTTATTTTTATAATCTTTAGGGGGGTCAATAGTAGTATAAATTTAAAATCTCGACTGAATTTGACCTTTGCGTTAACCGCCATCTTGATTTAAAACGTGAACGGTTTTTGTTCAATATCTCCGCCATTTTCAACTTTTCGACAAAAAGTGTAGAAACTGAAATTGTTGCAAATACGATTTTCTAGAATTTTGTTTATTATAACTCTTTTCGTGCGGTCGATATTTTCCGAGTTATGGAGAAAAAAATAGTGACAGTTAAAGCATAATTATTGATTTATTGAATTATCTCGTTTATTATTAGTTTTACAACAAATTTGAACCTATACAAAAATGAAGAAAAGTAAATTTTGCACAATTTTAATTTCTTTCATTTTTTTTTTGATAAATCAATATTTAAGGTAATACGTACGCGGTAAATGCGCGAGCGTAACACCTGATTGATTTTATAGCAACTGTTTTTGTTCAATATCTCAGCCTTTTTAAATTTTTGGACAAAAAGTGTAAGGACTGAAATTGTTGCAATTACTTACTACAATTTTTCGAGAGAACCAGTGGCGGGTCTACGAGGGGGGATGAGAAAATTCTCCCCAACAAGGTCCAAAATTAAAAAAAAATTATTGTTGAAATATTTAAATAATATGTTAGCTGACATGAAACTTAATAATCAACAGACAAATTCTCAAACCCGCTAGTTAATAAAACTAAGTGAACTTAATGGATGTAAGTTATTATTTATGTCTTTTATGTACTTACATAATTTGGTTGGTGTTTCATTGAAAGTTTCAAAAATTCAAAATTCAAAAATTGTATAAAATATAATCCTCTTTATTTTTGTTTATGTACAGTTATGTCGTAAAGTTAAAAATAAATTAGACAATTCAATAATTATGCTTCCCCTCCGCTTCCACTATTTTCCCCCTTAACTTGGAGAATATTGATCGCATAAAAAAATTGTGGAAAAGAAATTGTAGGAAATTGCGTCTCCAACAATTTTAGTTCCCATCATTTTTGTCGAAAAGTTGAAAATGGCTAATGCAACGGCGGAATTCAGTCGAGATTTTAAATTTACACTACTATTGATCTTTCCTAAAGGATAGAATTATAAAATTTGGGGCAGCTCAAAAACAATATTCAATTTAGTAATTATGCTCCCCTCACCACTTTTTACTATTTTCCCACTTAACTTCGGAGAATATTGACCGCATGAAAAAAATTGTTAAAAAGAAATTGTACGAAATCATATTTGGGACAATTTTAGTTGAAAATGGCGTAAATATTGAACACAAACAATTGCTACAAAATCAATCAGGTATTACGCTCGCGCCATTATCTCATACGTACTACCTTAAATATTAACTTTAGCAAAAAAATTTAATATATTAAAATTGTGTAGAATTTAATTCTCTCTATTTTTGTATAGAAACATTTTTGTCGTAAAACTAATAATAAACGAGATAATTCAATAATTATGCTCTAACTGTCACTATTTTCCTCCATAACTCGGAAAATATCGACGACACGAAAAAATTGTATAAATAGAAATGATAGAAAATCACATTTTCAACAATTTTGGTTGTTATACTTTTTGTCGAAAAGTTGAAAATGGCGGTTCTCGTTTAAAATCAAGATGGCAGCTAACGCAACAGCGCAATTCAGTCGAGATTTTAAATGTACACTACTATTGACCCCCCCTTTAACAGATAACAACAATGATTTACAGAACGTAGTAATGCAACGCCTTAATGAACGCTGTCATGAATACGGACTGAAGATGAATTTAAAGAAAACTAAATGCATGATCATAACTAAATCAGCACACGTAAACATCCAATTAACTATTGAAGATACTGTGATTGAGAGTGTGGATAACTACAAATACTTAGGAACATGGATAACATCAAATGTAGACCAAACCAAAGAAATTAAAATACGTATTGAAATAGCACGTGCATCATTCATTAAACTTAAAAAGTTTCTTTGTTGTCGGGATATAAGGTTAGAACTACGCCTAAGGATGCTTTGATGTTACGTGTTCTCTACTCTTCTTTATGGCTTGGAAGCGTGGACGTTGAAACAAGTCCATTTGAATAAGTTGGCCGCCTTTGAATTTTGGTGTTACAGAAGAATCCTACGATAATCATGGATTCAAAGAATGTCGAACGTGGAAATAACTAGAAGGATAGGAAATCAACCGGAAATAATACTAACTATCAAAAGACGAAAACTTGAGTACTTGGGATATGTGATGAGAGGGCAAAAATACTCATTATTACAGCTTATTATGCAAGGCAAAATCCGAGGAAAGCGAAATGTGGGAAGACGAAGAACATCCTGGCTTAACAACTTACGGGAAGGGTTCGAATGCAGTAGTGCAGAGCTATTTAGAGCGGCAGTCAACAGGGTCCGCATTGCCATGATGATGTCCAACCTTCGATAGAAGATGGAACTTAAAGAAGAAGATGACTCCCTCTAAAGATTAGAAAACTAAAATTTGGGGCAGCTCCTAATGCAAGGTTAGGCCTGTTATTCGTCTAACCCGACTGGACTATAATGCAGTTGCATAGTATGTATATCATGTTCTTACGCTTTTTTGTCGTTGTCATAGAAACAACGTTCTCCCTATCTGTCTCCCTCTGTCGTTTTGTTCTCCCTATCTGATTTTCCCATTTTGTTGACATGATATCTCAGAGGGCAGTGACCAAATGACCAGTGAGAAAGCCAATAACCATTTCTATATTTTTTTACTCGTTTCGAGAAGGCGGTTTTGTTGCAGTAGGCGATACTTTTATGGGGCTTTCCTGGTGAGTTAGATCAATACATAGTTGTAGTTTATTTACTTTTCAGGTCAGAAGTTCCTCTCTAGTGTAGCTTTTCAATAGTTCACAGAAGGGTTCTGGACCTTGGATGGAGTGGGATATTAGCCCCTTCTTTTGCGAGGCTATCAGTTCCTTATTTTTTGCAGTACCCTTGTGATCTGGAACCCATATCAAAGTTACTTTGTTGCGTTCCTGCAGCTTCTTGAGGGATTGTTTATAGTCCCAAACCAACTTTGATTCACAAGTGAATGATACCATAAGCTTATGCATGTATGTTTTAATTCAGCCTTCTTGTGATATTCAAATTGATTTTGGGGTTCATGCCTTTAGAAATTATCTGTAGTGCACATTTCCTACATTTTTCGTTATTTAGACGTAATCTGGGGCAGATACAGACATAGTATTCATGGTCGTATATCTGCTCGTTTCCTCATTTTTCTTTAAATGTTCAGAAGAGGAATAAATAAGCAACCATCTAGAATCTAGATCGTGGGGTTTCAATTGTGTATTAATAAAACGACACCTTAATTGTATAACCATAAAACGACACTTGAGGTGCCAAATTGTTCAATAAGAAATTTATAGGGACAATAATTATACAGGGTGTCCCGAAAAGACTGGTCATAAATTATACCGCACATTCTGGGGTCAAAAATAGTTCGATTGAACCTAATTTACCTTAGTACAAATATGCTCATAAAAAAAGTTGCAGTCCTTTGAAGTTACAAAATGAAAATCGATTTTTTTTTTCAATATATCGAAAGCTACTAGAGATTATTTTATTGAAAATGTACATGTTGTATTCTCATGGCAGGAACATTTTGAAACAAAATTATAGTAAAATTTTTCCTCCCCATAAAAATTTGATGTGGGTTTTGTCCCCTTAAACCCCCGCAAACTTTTGTGTACGTTCCAATTAATTAATTTTTGTGTTAAACCATTAGTTAAACACAAAACTTTTTTCCTGTTAATCTTTTTTGATAAGTCACCCTTTATCGAGATGTGGCTTCTTTTTCAAAATATACCTAATAATGTAAATTATAAAAATTTTTTAGATTATTCAGGTCTCTATAATCATACTTGACCCTATTAGATACAAATATGAAAATCAAATATGTATATACATAATTATATACAGGGTGTCCCGAAAAGATTGGTCATAAATTATACCACAGATTCTGGGTTCAAAAATAAGTTGATTAAACCTTACTTACCTATAGACAATAGTGCACACATAAAAAGTTACAGCCCTTTGAAGTTACAAAATGAAAATCGATTTTTTTTTCATATATCGAAAACTCCTAAAGATTTTTTATTGAAAATGGACATGTGGCATTGTTATGGCAGCAACATCTTAAAAAAAAATTAAAGTGAAATTTGTGCACCCCATAAAAATTTTATGGGGTTTTGTTCCCTTAAACCCGCCCAAACTTTTGTGAACGTTCGAATTAAATTATTATTGTATTACTATTAGTTAAAAACAATGTTTTTAAAACTTTTTTGCCTCTTTGTACTTTTTCGGTAAGCTAGTGTTTATCGAGATATTTTGAATATTTGTCGAATCCACCACATATTTGTATATGGTTAAGTACGATTATAGAGACCTGTTAATATTCTGAAAATTTATTTATAATTTACATTTTTATGTATATTTTGAAAAAGAAGCCACATCTCGATAAAAGGTGACTTATCAAAAAAATACTAAGAGACAAAAAAGTTTTAGAAACACTGTGTTTAACTAATGGTACTACAATAATAGTTTAATTGGAACGTACACAGACATTTGGGGGGTTTAAAGGAGCAAAACCCACAGAAAATCTTTATGTAAATATATTAAAAAAGAAGCCGCATCTCGATAAAAACTGGCTTATCGAAAAAATACTAAAAGACAAAAAAGTTTTAAAAACGTTGTGTTTAACTAACGGTACCACAATAATGAATTAATTGGGACGTACACAAAAGTTTGGGGGGTTTAAGGGAACAAAACCCCCATAATATTTTATGGGGTGGACAAATTTCACTATAATTTTGTTTTAAGATGTTTCTGACATAAGAATCATACATGTCCGTATTCAATAAAAAATCTCTAATAGTTTTCGATATATTGAAAAAAATCGATTTTCATTTTGTAACTCAATCGAACTATTTTTGACCCCAGAATGTGCGGTATAATTTATGACCAATCTTTATGGGACACCCTGTATAATATAATATTCGACAAATATTCAAAATATCTCGATAAACACTGGCTTATCGAAAAAGTACTAAGAGGCAAAAAAGTTTTAAAAACATTGTGTTTAACTAATGGTGCCACAATAATAATTTAATTGGAACGTACACAAAAGTTTGATGGGGAATAAAGGAGCAAAACCCCATAAAATTTTTATGGGGTGCACAGATTTCACTTTAATTTTCTTTAAGATGTTGCTGCCATAAGAATGCCACATGTCCATTTTCAATGAAAAATCTCTAAGAGATTTCGATATATGAAAAAAAAATCGATTTTCATTTTGTAACTTCAAAGGGTTGTAACTTTTTTTGTGTGCACTATTGTATATAGGTAAGTCAGGTTCAATCAACCTATTTTTGACCCCAGAATCTGTGGCAAATTTATAACCAATATTTTCGGGACCCAACTAATCTTATCACTGGTCAAGAAAAATTAACTTTTTGACCTGGATATAGAACATGGAGTTCGTTATGTAGAATATAAAATTAGAATGCCGAAAATAAACTTTTTTTACATCACCCACACTTTATTTGCTACAAAGACTTGAACATTGTAGGTAAATATATCAATTTTTGTAGGTTCTTAAGAGTGCGCTTGCTTTAAAATATTCTAACGGATGTTTCACAGTCATACTTATTCTCTTATAGCATTACGCTCTAATTACTATTTTCCGCTAATTTTAATTCTTATTTTTTAATAACCTTTCGCAAAACGAAATGACAAAATTCACATGTAAATACAGGGCAGATGTTAAACGAAACGTTGAACAGATTGTATAAGATTAATGTTTCTTTCAAAGAAACATTTCTTAATTGATTACGATGTCCCAGCCTCCTAATGTCAAAAATTCTTGAAATCCATAAAGCTTGTCGATTTATGGCTGTCTCTGTTTTATCTAAGAAACCGCAGATCATTTGACATAACAGTTGGGGGTTCGTTTCGAGCCGGTCAGTTACCCTTCGTTGTTTATTTATTTTTATTACATTTATTTCAATTAAATTCCGCAACTCACCCATCGGAATACTCTGGAGTATCACCGTTTAATGTCCAGCAGCAGGGCCGGAGATAACGGGCCTGCAACGGATGCACTGCAGGCGGGCGCCCCTGTTTGTGGGGCGCCAAAATGAGCATCTTTTCTGCTGGTGTTACACAAAATCATAGAAAAATTAAGTTTTTTAAAATTTTGCATGCAATAGAATTTTATTCACGGCTCCAGTATGCGTAGTGTATGGCGAACACTCATTTTCAAAATGCTATGGATTTTAAAATTTAAAATCCAAATTTAAAATTAAAAATTTAAATAAGGAAAATAATTGTTTTAGATAATAAGAATTAAATAAGATATTTACATCCTAATTACATTTTGTACCATTACCAGAAGATAAAATATCTAAATATAGGTACCTAATTAAACCGACGGGCGCCTTAGCTAGTATTGCAGGCGGGCGCCTTATACCCGAGCGCCGGCACTGTCCAGCAGTAATTGACCAGCAGACTAGGACTCAATTTACTTTGGTAACTTGAAAGTAGCTTTTCCATGGGTGCAACGTCTTGGTAGAACCGTTAAGTTCAAGGTATTTAGGAGGTGAATTTTAAGAGACACGTTACATCCAATGTACGAATTAATTAATTTAGTGACAGGATCTGTAGTAAATCAGTGACACAGTAACAGGATCTCTGCAATTGTCAGCTTTGATATTGCCCGTAAAATTGGACGCAATTATTTTAAAAGCTCTCCATGCTCTTGCTCTAAGTTCATTCAACAAATTGTCAAGTTCGCCATCTCTCTTTACTTGTCGCATTTATGGTCCCATGAAGATAGCCTTTTTAATTTTTGCCTTAGTAGCTTTTCGGAAAATCTTTTTTATATAGGTACAAGAACCACAAGAAATGGTTAACAGGGAAAGCAAAAAGATGGGACTAACAATGTATATAGATAAAACCAAACACATGGTGATCTCCAAACCCCTGTTGACTATATACATCTGACTTTAGAGGGTAAACCGTTAGAAAGGGTCCGCGAGTATAAATACCTCGGAGCAATAATTATAGAGGGTGTTTCATTAATAATTGTCCATATAGTAACTGGAGAAACCTTAGCACAAAATACGAAGATTTAACCCAAAACACTTAAATAAAATGTGGTTCCTTACTGAGTTACAGGGTGTTTTATCTAAAAATTTAAAAACTATTTTTGCTCAGCATTTTAAAACTATTCGACTTATCCTTTTCATACTTGGCAGAAAGTGTGACTACTATACACCTTACTAAATTATGATAAACAAACGTTTCTAGCTACTACCAGAGGCGTACGACAGGGGATAGTAAATGGTTGACCCTTCTCAAATTCTACGCCACTGGTGGAATTACTATTTTAGTGCCATTTTTAGATTCTCCAATACTTTCTACGTAAATAATATACTCCACATTGGTAACGATAAAGTCATTAGTTTTCTAGATATTTGAAGTTAAATATGAAACGGCACAGTTATTTTGATTAATTTTATATGATTGATATGATTAAAATTTAAAAATTATTTGTACCCAGTACTCTAAAACTATTTGGCGTATCCTTATAATACTTTCCAGAAAGTGTAGGTACTGTACACCCTACTAAATTAAGATAAATATACGTTTATAGCTACTACCAGAGGCGCACGACAGGGGATAGTGGCTGGTTGACCCTTCCCAAATTCTACGCCACTGACGAAATTGCTATTTTAGTGTTATTTTTGGATTTTTCAATACTTTTTATGTAAATAATGTAATTCTCATTCGTAACGATAAAATGATTAGTTTTCGAGATATTTGAAATTAAAAATGAAGGGACACAATACATTAATCAAAATAACCGTGTCTTTTCATTTTTAACTTCAAAGATCTCGAAAACTAATGACTTTATCGTTACGAATGAAGAGTATATTATTTTCATGGAAAGTATTGGAGAATCCAAAAATTGAACTAAAATAGCAATTGCGCTAGTGGCGTAGAATTTGGAAAGGGTCAACCATTCACTTTCCCCCGTCGTACGCCTCTGGTAATAGACAGAAACGTTTGTTTAACATAATTTAGTAGTTTGTACAGTACCTATACTTCCTGCCAAGTATGAAAAGGATACGTCAGATAGTTTTAAAATGCTGAGCAAAAATAATTTTTAAATTTTTAGATAAAACACCCTGTAACTCAGTAAGGAACCACATTTTATTTAAGTGTTTTAGATTCAATCTTCGTATTTTGTGCTAAGGATTCTCCAGTTACTATATGGACAATTATTGATGAAACACCCTGTACATTCACAGTTAGATCAAGATGAGGAAATAAAGGTCAGAATAGAAATAGCTCTAAAAGGATTTATAAAATACAGGTCAATGTTTACAAAAAAAGAAATTGAGTATGGCTATCAGATTGAGGTTCGTCGAATGTTATGTTTGGTAGTAACTCCTATGTGGGGTAGAAGCTTGGACTCTGAAAGCCCAATCAAAAAAAAATTGGAGGTATTCGAAATGTGGATATATAGGCTTATTCAGAAAATTCATTGAGCCGCAAGAGTCTCAAACGAAGAAGTGTTAAGACGAATTGGACAGGGCAGAAAGGTTGTGAAAAAACATATCGCATCTGGGCCACATACTTCGAAACGATAAATACTCTCTGCTACATGCCATCGTGCAAGGAAGAGTAGAAGGAAGAAAAAAAATCATGGCTGAGGAATATCAGAGATTGGACTAACCTAAGTGTTGAACAGATATTTCACATTGCAAAAGATCAGGCAAATAGTAGAAAAGTCTATTGAATATGGAAAACCAGCATACATGTGCTTTGTAGATTTAAAAACTGCTTTTGACAGGGTGAGGCGAAATGATATCTTAAATTTATTACAAGCTGAACAAATAGACCACCAGATAATAAGGCTAATTAAGGAAATTAACAAGAACAACAAGACCAGAGTTATAATGTCAACAGGAGAAACAGAACGCATAGAACTAAAAGGAGGAATCCGCCAAGGAGACTCGCTCAGCCCATTGTTATTCAATATGATGATGAATCAAATAATTCACGAAGTCAGAAAACGACATGGATACCACATGGGAGCGCATAAAATCACGATACTATGCTATGCCGATGATGCAGTACTAATTGCTGATAACGAGGATGACCTACAAAGGCAGCTCCACACTTTCAATCTCACAGCAAATAAATTTAATATGAGAATATCGGTAGAAAAAACTAAATGTATAGTGATAAGTACAGAGCCGCGTAGATGCAAGTTAGAAATAGACGGCAAAATTGTAGAACAAGTAATGAAATTCAATTACCTAGGAGTAGAGATCACTAGTGACAGGAATATAAGAACAGAGACCACAACACAAGCAACAAAAGGGGCAAGAGTAAGTGGTTGCCTCCGAGAAACCATATGGAGAAACAAATATATGACCACGGAAAGCAAAATAAAAGTATACAATACAACAGTAAGACCTATCCTAACATATGCAGCGGAGACAAGGATCGATACAAGAAAGACGAAACAACAAATCAACAATATCGAAATGAAAGTATTAAGATCAATAGCGGGCATATCATTAAGAGACAGACAAAGCAACAGCAGTATACGAGAACGTTGCAAAATTCAAAATATTAACAGGTGGATAAAAACAAGAAAGAAAAACTGGAACGAACATGTAAATCGAATGGAACCAGATAGATTAGCGAACATCTGTAAAAACAACAAGCCGTATAGCAGAAGACCCGTTGTAAGGCCGCCGAAAAGGTGGAAAGACAATGCACAGTCAACAACAACTGAAACGGAATAAGAGGCAGACAAACAGGAGTAATCCTAGTCGCGCGAAGAAGAAGAAGAAGAAGAAGAAGCAAAAGATAGGGAATAGGGAAGCAAAATAGAATAGAAGTAGGTTGAATGCTCGATTATATGGGATATATAGGAATAAAAGGCAGGTTTCGAACATCTAGTTCATTAAATCTGGCCCAAGTATACTTTCGCTAACTTAGCATCATCAGGGGCATTTCGTCAAATTAGGAAGATATCCCAGCAAAGTGCAACATTAGCAAGAATTTTTTTAAATTTTGAAACTGATAAATACATATAACACACACTGGATAAAGGACAAACAGATCAAAATTAATTAAATAAAAATTATGCTACATCTTAGCAAGTCAAAATGAATGAACAATCATGGGGAGTAATCATAGAACAACAATAGGGAAACGTTTAAAGAAGTGATCGCCAACCTTCCTTAGAAGACGGCACAAGAAGAAGAAGAAGGTACAAGAACCCTCGTTCGTTACGAGCTAATACTTTAACAAAATTTTTATTAAGCTCAATTTTATGTGCAGTGGCGGAAGAAGTACTTTTTTGGCATCAAACCATGGTTCGTTAATATTTTTTTACACCCTAAGAGTCCATTATTAGTTAGTTAGTCCATTAGTCCCGGAGTTGATAAATCATTATAATTTTTAAGGTATCTTTCGAAGAGCTGTGGATAATAGCCGGTGTCAAAATCACAATGGAATAAAGTTGATTGACGGGAAGAACAATGGGTTTTAATTATCTAAACATTGTATCAGAAAAAAAATTAATTTAAGAACAAAGAATATAATATATTAATAATATAATATAAATTGGCAGGTACGGAATATTAAAAAGGTCAAGAATTATATCTACATAGTCGATAGATGACTTGCCGATATTTTATCCATAAGTTTTTTTAACAGTAGCTGACCCCTTACCTACGTCAGCAGACAGTACACACTTGATGATTATGTGTATAAAAAAAGACATTTACCGTAAATGTGAAACTAAAATAGAAATACAAGTTGGTTTCCTAAATGGTATACTATAAATTATAAATTTAAGCTTGCTATCTCTGTTTAGGATAGTTACAGATTATATACAGTCCAACCCGCTTATTAGAATACCGGTTATAGGAATATCCCGGTTTAAGGAATAGAAATTTGAAGCCCCGAAACGTTTTTACTAGCCACTAATGATCGGTTATTAGAATATACCCGTTATAGGAATACTTTTGCTTGGCACGAAGGCTATTCCAATAAGCGGGTTCGACTGTAATAGAGTAGGGCCATTTCCGATCGCTCACTAAGGGTTCGTTATATGTTCAGAAAAGTTGTAACAATCAATCAACCATCTAGAATCTAGATCGTTGGATGCCAATTTACGTGACAATAAAACGACAATCAATAATTGTGTAACCACACAATTACTAACTGTGTAATGTGTAACTATAAACGACACTTCCTGAGATGCCAGTATTATTGCTAAGCCTTTGCTTACGCTGAGAATATAGAACACTGAATATTTGTAATAAATAAAAACTTGCGCCAAGAAGAAGATAAATAAATTAAATTGCCTTTGTGAACTTCTTCTTGATGTGCCTATTCGTGGCGAATGTTGGCGATCATCATGGCAATCTTCACTTTATCTGCAGCAACGCGCAAAAGCTGCACAGATGTTGTGTTGAACCAGATTCTGATGTTCTTTAACCAGGATGTTCTTCTTCTTCCTGGACCTCGCTTTCAAAATATTTTTCCTTGCAGGATGGCTTGAAGGAGGGCATATCTGGATTAATTTCGCATAATGTGTCCAAAGTATTCCAACTTTCGAGATGTGATGGTGGTTAGTACTTCTCGGTTCTTCACCATTCTTCTAAGGACCTCCTCATTTGTGACCCGATCAG
Organism: Diabrotica virgifera virgifera; assembly: GCF_917563875.1. Taxonomy (NCBI): domain Eukaryota; kingdom Metazoa; phylum Arthropoda; class Insecta; order Coleoptera; family Chrysomelidae; genus Diabrotica; species Diabrotica virgifera. The sequence goes on from NC_065443.1 coordinate 256,655,349, forward strand.
TCCATGGGATTTTAAGAATTCTTCGATACATCCGCATCTCAAATGCTTCCAGTTTTCGACACATATCTTCGTTGAAGGTCATAAACACCAATGATTCAACACCATAAAAAAGAACAGAGAAGATGTAGCATCTCAGCATTCTTACTTTTATACCAAGAGAAAGGTTGTGGCTCTTGAAAAAGGCCCTCATACGATTGAAGATTGATCTAGCTTTTCCGATGCGCGCTCTTATCTCTTGGTTGTTGGTCCATTCTTCATTTATTATGGTGCCGAGGTAGTTGCAATGCCTCACTCTTTCTACAGGGGTTTGGTTGATGTAGAGTTGATGACCTTCTGTTATCTTTTTCTTGCTTACGATCATAAGCTTTGTCTTCTTTACGTTTATATTGAGTCCATATTGTTTACTGTAATACGTGATTTTGTTCATGAGGACTTGTAGTTCTTCAAGGTTGTCCGCAAATACTATGGTGTCATCTGCATACCTAATGTTATTTAGCCGGTACCCGTTTAGTAGAATACCTTTTTCAGTTTCGTGCAAAGCTTCGATAAATATTCTTTCAGAGTAAAGATTAAAAATTAGGGGAGAAAAAATGCAGCCTTGCCTCAATCCACGCATGATTTTCACATATTCGGTGTGTTCACCGTCAGCTCTGAGGTTTGCAGTCTGATTCCAGTAAAGGTTTTTAATTATTTTCATATCTTGGTTATTAATTTGATCCTGCTTCTTTTAGTATTTGCATCATCTGGGCGTGTTGTACTCTATCAAACGCTTTCTCGTAATCAACCAGGCATGCGTATACGTCGCAATTGATGAACTGTTGTTTGTGAACTAAATTTGTATTTCTTTTTCTTCTCATTTTTATATAGGGGAAAGGAGGGTAAGATCGAAGGATAGGGCAAGATGGAAATTACCTATAAAACCCGAACTGCGCAATGAAGCGCCCGGATCCACACTCACACAGATGCAGGCGAACCTCTTCCATTTACAAACGACGGCTCAATCAGTTCCGGTCAGCTAATGAGTGTACACGCTTCCTTCTTATTTTCGCAGTTAAATATTACGCAATTATTGAATTTTTGTGATACGATTATTTAAACAAGGTGTATAATATCCACAGAGAACGGCAGTTCTCACCAGTGGCGCACAACACCCCTACATGCGACACTATATATACACGAAATTTTCGATTTTCTAAACCTGATCCACAGAGAACGGCAGTTCTCACCAGTGGCGCACAACACCCCTACATGCGACACTATATATATACACGAAATTTTCGATTTTCTAAACCTGTCTGAATTTAAACTTGGGCCAAACCCCATCTTAAAGTTTAGGAAAAGACTCGTCCATTCATATGTCAACCATCAATTTTGGTCCAAGGGTGTGGATTTTACGGCCCTTCCCATTTAATGCCTGTTTTTCGTTCTCGTCCCCAAAACTCCCAAAAATTTCAAAAATTTAAGCCCGACCTTTGCGGCTTCTGATAGCACAGATAATTACCTTTCCAACGCATGTTAAATTTTGAAAATCGGTTATACCATTCAAAAGTTATCGAGCTCAGAAATATGACTCAATTTTTATTTAAAAAATGGAAAATGTTTGTGGATATGTATGTATGTATGTGGAAAAGTTACACCGATCTGAATAATTTTTTCTGTGTTTCAAGAATGTGTGAGGGCCGATTCAGAACCGGTCTAATTTTTGACTTCTGACTACCCTTAAGCCAGCTAGAGGGCTAGGTAGATACAAAATAGCATATTTTTTGGGCGTATATATCTTAGGTTTAACAAAAGACAGGAAAACCGCAAATACACCAAATCAATAGGGTTGAGTTAAGCTTTTAAATGGCGCATAAGCGATCAAGCTGAGACATACACACTGCTCACCATAGCCAAAAAACTGAAAAATTAAACTTTGAAAATTTTGGTTTTTCGACAATTACTCAAAATTTCAACCTACGAATTGCGCCAATAACTGAGCGTTTGTAGAAGGACTCAGGACGCGTCTAACGGTGTATACCTCATATTTGGGAAAATTCGAATTTTTAAGTTATAGGCTTGATAAGTATGATCAAATCTATTTCTTATGGGAAAAACGGGTTTTCAAGCTCAATAATTCCTGTAATACGTTCAGTTATCACACTCGATCTTGGATGCATCAGATACTACTTGTCAATACTTTTCAAATTCATGTTTGGTGATCAACATCAGGTAAGCCGTTCAGAAGTTATAGAGCTCCAAATGTATAATTAGTCCAGGAACTGTAATTTTTCACTTAGCAATTTTTACAGAATGGATAGATTTGTTTGAAAATTTGACAATAAGTAGTGGATAGTCCAAGGATCAAAATCTATATGATGCAGAAATACGCTTTTACCATGGGGTGTGACAACCAACCTCATCTCGAGGGTGGAAATTTTTTATTATATTTTGACCGCAAATGCTGGTAAAAATATTAATTATAAGCAAAAAATGTTCATTATAAATTTTTTTCATAAAATTAATAGTTTTCGATTTAGTGGTTATCGAAGCTGTTAGTTTTATATCGAATAAATTACCAGAGACCGGCAGTTCCCGCCAGTGGCTCAGAAATACACCCCCCTACACGCGACACTATTATTTGCACGAAATTTTCAATTTTCTAAATCTGACTGAATTGAAAATTGTGCCAACTCCTTTCTTCAAGTTAAGAAAAAGACTCACCCATTCATATGTCAACCATCCATTTTATTCCAAGGGTATCGATTTTACGGCCCTTCCTATTTAGGATCTGTTTTTCGTTCTGGTCCCCAAAACTCCCAAAAATTTCGAAAATTTAAGTCCGACCTTTGCGGCTTCTAACAATACTGATCATTACCTTTGCAACTCATGTCTAATTTTGAACATTACCAGAGAACGGCAGTTCTCGCCAGTGGCGCACACCCACACCGCCCTACACGCGACACTATATTATACACGAAATTTTCGATTTTCTAAATCTGACTGAATTGAAAATTGGGCCAACTCACATCTTAAAGTTCAGAAAAAGACTCACCGATTTATATGTCAATCATCGATTTTGGTCCAAGGGTGTAGATTTTACGGCCCTTCCTATTTAGGGTCTGTTTTTCGTTCTCGTCCCCAAAATTCCCAAAAATTTTAAAAATTAAGTCCAACCTTTGCGGCTTCTAATAGAACTGATCATTACCTTTCCAACGCATGTCTAATTTTGAAAATCGGTTATACCATTCAAAAGTTATAGAGCTTAGAAATGTGACTCAATTTTTATTTAAAAAAGAGAAAATGTTTGTGGATATGTATGTATGTGTGTTTAAAAGTTAAACTCATTTGATATTTTTTCTCTGTGTTTGAAGAGGGGGTCAGGGCCGATTTAGAACCGGTGTAGTTTGTGACTTTTGACCACCCATAAGCCAGCTATAGGACTTGGTAGGTACAAAACAGCATATTTTTTTGGGGTATATATCTTCGGTTCAAGAAGAGACAGGAAAACCGCAAATACACCAAATCCATAGAGTTGAGTTAAGCTTTTAAATGGTGTCTAAGCTGTCAGGATCAGACATACGCACGGCTCAGTATCGCCGAAAAACTGAAAAACTAAACTTTGAAAATTTTGGTTTTTCGACAATTACTCAACATTTCAACCTACGAATTGCGCCAATAACTTAGCGTTTGTAGAAAAACTCAAGACGAATCTAACGGTGTATACCTTATATCCGGAAAAGTTCGAATTTTTAGGTTATAGGCTTCATAAGTATGATAAAATCTATTTCCTGTGGGAAAAACGGTTTCTTAAGATCAATAATTCCTGTAATAGCTTCAGTTATCATACTTGACCTTAGATCCATCAGATACTACTGGTCAATACGTTTCAAACTCATGTTTACTGATCAAAATCGGTTAAGCCGTTTAGAAGTTATTAAGCTATAAAAGTATAATCCAATTAACGATTATTCCCGAAATGGTTTATGTAGTTGTAGTGGTTACGACGCTAAATTTGATCTGGCAACGGGCAATCCGATTTCATTTACCGGCCATCTCAATATTTTTGTTTCAATCTGTTTCGAATAGAAAAAAATATAGTGTACATTCGATAGATACTAGATTATTTGGGATATAATGCAACAAAGGTGACCATTTATAAAGCTTGACGTGTAATAGGTAGTGTGACCAACTCCAATTCAATCGAGCTAGGGAAAAAGCTGAAAAAAATACTTAAAATCCGGGACTTTTCAATGAAAATCGGGCCATGTTTTTCAAATATAGAACTTTAATATCATCATTTTATTGATAATTTAACATTTTTATGTTGACAATGATATTTTTGTTGGGATTAAGCAACAATTGATTGTAATTATAACTACATTTTTCTTAGTTTTTGATGTTTCGACTCCCAATCCGGAAATCGTTCTTAAAAAAGGAAATTTTTTATGTTGTACTAGTATTACAAAGAGCACTGAACGCTAGAATGCTGGAAAAAAGACCGGTTGGAAAGCCAAGAAAGGGCTGGGAAGACACAGTAAACAGCGACGCACAAGCACTTTTAGGAGTCCGTGTATGGAGAAGAGCAGCCACATACAAACAACAATGGTGGAGGCAAAAAATAAAGGAGGCCAAGGCTCAATATGGGCTGTAGCGTCGTAGAAGAAAAAAAATTAGTACATATTACATTCCAGACATTGTCGACTTTTTTGCGTCCCACCAATTCAATTTAATGTGAATTCTTAAAAGAATAACGCATTCAAAATTTCAAAATAAAATTTTACCAAAACGTTGAAAATTCGGATGGCCCAGAAGCCTTGTCCGGGACAGCGGGACACGACTTCGTAATTCAACACTAGTAATAGGGGAACATTGCATTCAACTTCATACATTTAATTTATAAATAACTTTGAAAAACTCCTGATACAAGAATAAAAAACCGCTAAACGCCGTAAAAATGAGTGGCGCATAAAATATTCCAGCTACAAAAGATCTGATATGAATATTACGTGGCGCGAAAATGGATTTTCATTTGATGCAAAACAAAATTCTAGTTTTATTTTAAAAGATTTTTCCATAATATTTGCTAAATTTGAAGTAAACGCGCCACAAAAGAGTTTTAAAATGCAAACTGTATCAAAGTTACTCTTTTGTGGCGCGTTTACTTCAAATTTAGCAAATATTATGGAAAAATCTTTTAAAATAAAACTAGAATTTTGTTTTGCATCAAATGAAAATCCATTTTCGCGCCACGTAATATTCATATCAGATCTTTTGTAGCTGGAATATTTTATGCGCCACTCATTTTTACGGCGTTTAGCGGTTTTTTATTCTTGTTACTATTATGCATTTATACAAAGTATCTATTAGGTACAGGTTATCTGAATTGATATTTAAATAAGAGAAATAATAAAGCATTTTTAAAATATTGATATTATTATTGGAAAGTGGCATATGGGCAAGATGGAAAATTGCAATTTAGGGCAAGTTGGAAGATAATAGTTAGGCAAAAAAAAGAGCAAGGAAATAGGAACCTGCGAGAATAAAAGAAAAGGTAAAGGAAAAGGGATCAAAACAGAAAAAGTTAAAAATATTGAACATTTAGAACAGTCTTCACAAAATGATGTGTTCTGTGTATGTGGTGAACGTTATGTGGAACCGCCCACAGAGGACTGGGTACAATGTCCTGTATGTAATCATGTAATGGTTGGACACATGAATTGTGTACCGACACAGAAGATGGCAGTTTTATGTGTGTAAACTGTAAAATGTAGTGCTTTCCTCTACATTCCATCTTGCCCGAACAAGCTTTCCATCCTGCCCTCAGGGTAAGGGCAAGATGGAATTTTTGACATTATTTTTTAATTACTCATAAAAAAATTCTACTTATTATTAATAATGTTTAATGGCTGACTTTTGTAACTGTATAAGGTCTCTTTCAAGAATGATTAAAATGAAAGTTTTGTACATATTACGTTGTTTTATTTTTTTACACATTATAAAGTTAAGCCTTCCGTCTTGCCCTCCCTTCCCCTAGAGATGACTCTGTCTGTTTTTAATATGCCTCCAGTAAGTTGTCGTTCCATCGTCTTCTTGGTCTTCCCACTGATCATCTTCCTATTGCAAAATCGTATCTTGCCATCTTTACTAATATATTTGTTAATTTGTTGTCATTCAGCTTACATGATCGTTCCATTCTGCTCTTTTATTTCTTACCAACGCCCTGATATTCTTCACTTTACATATCCGTCGTATATTCTTCTATGTACTTCTAGCTCTGTCCCATAGGGTCTTACACAGAGGCGGCTCTAACCCATGTAGCGCCCGTGTGCAGTCGATGCTCTGGCGCCCTTTGGTAGACGCGCAGTCAAAATGGAATAGTCAAATAGGTACCTACCTATTCCTAGTACTAGTATATAGGGTATTAGAGGATATTAGGTACACTTATATTGTAAACAAAAATCCAGATGTAAATAGTCCAATATTAAATGATGTCGGGAGCCAATAGGTATTCACGTCGTCAGAACAACCTACCCAAAAGCGCCCCTGCAGACTGCAGACTTTTTATCTGCAGATATAGTTTGCCTCCAAACTAATTTTTCGGCCAAATATCGGCCGACAGTTTAATCAGTGTGAGCTAACTAGGACTTGCGCACACACGACGATTGTTTATCGGTCGATAGTTTAATTCTCTCTTAGTTTTGGTATCCAATACTTGTGCCGTGCGAATATTTTTTTAACATTTTGCGAGAAAATATCATCGTCTAATTCACAATCGTTAATTGTAGAAACCTGCATGGCCCAATTAGCATGACTAGTTCATTGAAGGTGACTAAGATCATCCGATAAAAGGCGAAAAACTTTTTTGGGTAATCAAGTAATTTAGAATAAATACATTGTGTAGAATTTTCCACTTAATAATCTGTCACTGAGAATTGATTATCGCATCATCAACAGCTATTCCATCCATCGCCAGAAGAAAGCCTTTCTTAGGTGTATCCATTCATTTTAGTTTGTTGTTTTGTTGCATCCATTCGTGACCAGCCATTCACTTGATGTCATCAGTCCATCTTGTTTGAAGTCTGCCTCTACTTATTTTGCTAGTCGTTGGTCGACATTTAAGAATTTGCTTCGTCCAACGGTTCTTTTCCATTCTTTCTATGTGTCCTGCCAGTTCCATTTTAACATGACAATCTTCTGGATCACGTCTGTTACTTTTAAGCGTCGCGTCGTCTTTTTTCTTTCACTGTAAATTGGATGCACTCAATACTCTCGGAATCTCTTCTTGGATTTCCTCCTTCATTATATGAGAGCGATAATAACATTTCTAGATAATTTTTTCATTGTGCGACTACTAACTTCAACAGTCAAATAAGAACTTTAATACTAAATCGTTCGAGAATAGTCGGTCGGCTGTTGATAGCGTGCGCCCTCTTCACCAACCCGACTGTTTAGTTGGCTCGGTATGCGCACCAACAGCCCATCCCGACTAAACTATCGGCCGATAAAAAGTCTGCAGTATGCGGGACTCCGCTTACTGCAGTGTTTTATCCGTCCAGTGTTTTAATTTTTGAAGGAACGAAAAAGTGTCATTATTTTGCTTTAAAAGTTCGAAGCGTTCGTCAAATTTAGTAGTTCCGGTATCTAATAGGTAATAGTAAAAGTTTACTTTAAAATGTATTTTCGCGTCAGTTACTGATTCATCTTCCGCCCCCTATTAAAAAAATTATATTTTATATTGAAACAAAGTAAAGGACCCGCTCTTTGGTGCTCGGCGCCCCTAACATCCCGGCGCCCGTGTGCACCGCACACCCTGCACAATAGGTAAAGCCGCCTCTGGTCTTACAAGAGATTTTTCTAACGGTTGTTATCTCTGCTGTTTCTAACATTCTTTTTGTCCTGTCTGTGTTAAGCGTATTTCTGCCGCATCTGTCATTATTGATCTCATGATTGTTTTGTAAATTCTGTCTTTCATTTCTTTCCTGATATTTTTATTTCTCCATATTGTTTCATTCAGGCAACCTGTGGCTCTGTTTTCTCTATTCCCTTGATATTCCACTTCGGTTTCGAGCTTTCTGTAGCTAGATAGTGCGATTTATCCATATTAAAACTCCATCTCTTGTTCCATTATAGTTAGCGAGTTATATAATGGTCCTTGCAGGGACAGTGTGACAAATGAATGGATGAGCAGATACAACAATGAATTAGAGACTCTCTTCGGGCAGGGAAACATCGTGAGATACATAAAAGCCAATAGACTAAGATGGCCAGGCCACGTGGTACGGAATGATGACAACAGTGTGTTTTGAGAAAGACCAGACGGTAAATGATCAGCGGGAGAGCCTAGAAAAAGGTGAAAAGATGCAGTCAGAGAGAAGGTGGAAATGGAGACATGGAGAAGGTGGAAATGAGATCATGGGAAATAGTAGCACAGGATCGAGTGTAAAATCCAAAGATGATGATGGTGACTTGTTCCATTATCTGACCATTCAGATCTTATTCGTTTTAAAGTAATAGTATAAGAACTGTGAGACATTTTTGAGTAGGTATTTTAGGCAACCTGAAAATTTTTCAGGTGACTTTTCTATGATAGCCTAATACAAAAATGCCGGTCTGGCTGGAGGGTAGCGGTTATTTTCCCCAAAAATCCCCCCCAAAGTTAAAAAAAGGGCAAAAATTGATATTACAAAAAATACCATTGACGTGACTTTAAAGTAAATTTAAATATTCAAATATAAAGAAAATAAACAGACCAGGCGATTTGAGGGCGATTTTAACTCTGCAAGATACTTGCATGGGCGTCCCAGGATTATTTTCAGGGGATGCATCTGAACTTCACAAGATTTCATCTGAATCTGTACATACTATTAACGAGTATAAAATATACAACTATACATGCATAGCTATGTACACTCCTTCCGGGCAGGGAGGTGCAATTGTTATTTTGACAGGGTATTTTTTAATATTAAAAATAAATATTCTAAAAAAGACAGGTTTTTTTTGGTGAAATTTTCCAACTGCCATGTGATCAAACAAATTACGGGTGCATATAAATGAAAAGCGCTATAGGTAAGCACCAGTGTGAGAAAGAGCGTATACCGATAGCTGTTTGCGTCCTCTGTTCTAACTGAGCGAGTCCGTTCGCTCGAGAAAAATCACGTGACCTAGCGATAACCATGTTGTTGTAACTTTTTCTTAATTAAAGGAAAATAATACGTACTATACAATACAGTGATGAGCAAGCTAATAACCGGCAAAATAGCTCAAAAGGTTGAAAACATAACACATTGCGAAACAAAAAGAGTTTCATCTCTTTTTGTTTCGAGATGTATTATGTTTTCCATCTTTTGAGATGTTTTGCCGGTTATTAGCGCGCTCATCACTGTAGATTTTGCAAATATGATAGAAAAAAAAACAAATGTATTATTATAAATATATAGGTAGAAAAGTATTAAACTATAGACTAAATTAATTCTGTGTCTTGTACTTCTTCTTCAAACTCCTCATCTGAGCTTAAATATTCATTCTCTTCTTCTTTGTTAGACTCCCCTCAAGACTCAGATTCGTCTTCTACCTAATCTGTAAATAGTTTTAATATGTATTTAGAGTTAATTAAAAGATTATTAGTGATTAATTAATTGAGTTGCTACGTATTCTTTCTTTTAAAACCAATACTTAATAATTTTCCTTATATAACCAATCACATCAGGTTTTTTATTTCTTAGTATATGACCAAAGTAGCTAATTTTTTTCCTTCATAGTGTTGAGTATTTCTTGTCTAATTTTCATCTTTCTTAATGTTTCCGCGTTTGTTACGTGTTGTGTACATTATTTTTTTACATTATTCGATAACACCATATCTCAACAATGGCAAGTCTTTCTTCAGATGCGCCCGTGGTTGTGCAGGCTTCGACTCCGTACAAAATGACAGAGAATACGTAGCAAATCAATTAATTAATCAGTAATTAATTTTTAATAAATTCTAAATGCATATTACAACTATCTACAGTTCATGTAGAAGAAGAATCTGAGTCTCGAGGGGAGTCTGACGAAGAAGAAAATAATGAATATTTAAGCTCAGATGAGGAGTTTGAAGAAGAAGTACAAGATTCGGACACAGAATTTATTTAGTTTATAGTTTTATAATTTTCTACCTATATATTTATAATAATAAATTTGTCATTTCCTATCATATTTGCAAAATCTATTGTATAGTACGTATTATTTTCCTTTAATTAAGGAAAAGTTACTTAAAAAACTATAATATATAACAATTACTCTAACGTTTCGAGGCACAACAACATGGGTATCACCAGGTCACGTGAGTTTTCTCGAGCGAACGGACTCACTTCGCTAGAACAGAGGACGCAAACAGCTATCGGTATACGCTCTTTCTCACACTGCTGCTTACCTATAGCGCTTTTCATTTATATGAACCCGTAATTTGTTTGATCACATGGCAGTTGAAAAATTTCACCAAAAAGCTGCCTTTTTTAGAATATTTATTTTTAATATTAAAAAATACCCTGTCAAAATAACAATTGTACCTCCCTGTCCAGAAGGAATATACATAGCTATGCATGTATAGTTGTATATTTTATACTTGTTAATAGTATGTACAGATTCAGATAAAATCTTCTGAAGTTAATATGCATCCCCTGAAAATAATCCTGGGACGCCCATGCAAGTATCTTGCAGAGCTAAAATCGCCCTCAAATCGCCTGGCTTGTTTATTTTCCTAATATTTGAATATTTAAATTTACTTTAAAGTCACGTCAATGATATTTTTTGTAATAACAATTTTTACCCTTTTTTAACTTTGGGGGGGATTTTTGGGGAAAATAACCGCTACCCTCCAGCCAGACCGGCATTTTTGTATTAGGCTATTATGGAAGAGTCACCTGAAAAATTTTCAGCTTGCCTAAAATACCTACTCAAAAATGTCTCACAGCTCTTGGACCATAATAACTAGAGCTCGGGAAATTGCAAAATGCATATTAAGTGCATATTTTGGATAAATTTTATAAGTGCATATGCAATTGTTAAAATTGCATATTATCAGACGTTTTTGCCTCAAACGATACTAACAGAAAATATTTTAAAGAGAAATGAGAAATCTCATATCTAAACAATAAATCTGATTATTTCATTCATAGGAGATTCTGACCAATAGAAAGCTACAGAAATCTGAATTAAATCGATAATTTTTGATAATCTCCCGTCGTTAAGTATATTACGTCAGATGCCCTTCGTTGCTACGAAAAAATACATTCAGTGACATTAATGACAATTAATGTTTTAAAAATTATAAAAGTGATGACTTTCAATCGTCAAATATTTATAAAAACTATGTGTTTAATGGTACTTACATAAATAAATTACAATAAAATTTTGGTTTTGAACAGTTTTATTCATGAAATAATCGCAACAAATAGCACTCGACCTCTGAAATTAATATAGGATTTTTGCTCTCGTGACACTTTGACATAATTTCACTCGCCTTCGGCTCGTGAAATTAAAACTGTCAAAGTGTCACTCGGGAAAAATTCGATAATTTCAGAGCTCTTGTGCAATTACTACTGAAAATTCTAGTTAAACCCTTTTTGTGCTAATATCTTTAAACTATGCATTTTACAATTTATAAGGCAAGGATACGACGAATAAAGGAGACGAAGGGGACTCTACAATATTCAGTCACATTTTGTTAGTGAAAAAATTTAGTTATAATTAAGTAGAGACCGACCGATTAATCGGCTTCGGCATCGGCTTCGGCCAACTTCGGCCAATATTTAAACCTTCGGCCAAAATTCGGCTTCGGCCAAAACGAAGCCGAAGGTTTCGCCGAAGGTGGAATAATAAAATGCTCTGAGTATACTTTACTATATAAATAATCTCTAAACAATATGCTTCGGCGAGCCTTTGATACTTTGAATAATATTTACACCCTATTTTATACCCTAATAAACTAAAACGTTTTACAAACTTTCAGGTAGTAGGTAGGATATAAATTTTAACAATAGGCCAAGATGTCCAAAAGATCTTCATTTGAATATTTCTCAGGTAGTAAAATTCTGAGAAACTATAATAATTTTATTGTATTCGTTAAAACTCAAGATTACTGGTGTTTTGACTACCTAAATACTAATGGCAAAACATCGACCATCGACTATCCCTACTATAAATGCAAATATTTAATCACCTTCGGCTTCAGCTTCGGCCGAAGGTATCCTTCAGGCTGAACTTCGGCATCGGCTTCGGCTTAGTGCAGCTTCGGCAGCTCTATTGTTAAGTGATGCTGCGCCATACGAGTATGACCAAAGGTGGACAGCATTTAAAAATATTTTTTGAAATTTATTTATTTAGCACACACTAAATAGAGTAGGTAACAGAAAGTGTAAGGACAGAATTTCCAATGGTCAAGAATATTTTTAAAAGCCCTTCTGCGAGTACGGGTGTATAGAGATCATTTACCTAATGTGCCTTTACCACCTGAACCTGTGATTAATATATGGGGAACATGGATACATTCTCTAAATTCCATAACCGATAATTTTGAGGGAATTAGTGACGTCATTTATAGTTTAGATGTAGATAACTCAGCTGCTATAAAAATGTGTGGATGTTTTAAAAAAACCGTTATTAAAAAGTAATTTGACACATAACCAAAGCAATTTTGTAAATATTAATGAACCAATTACTAGATTAGAAAAGCGAAACATTTTCATTAGACCAAAGTATGGAAATTATCAATTCATTAAATGAAAAAATTAAACACCTTGGGGAAACAAATAAAATGTATCAAAAATTCTGCACGGTGTTAAAGAAAAATGAGGGATATCAAAATTATAAATAATATTATTAAGATAATATAAGGGAATATAATTCAAATAAATAATATTATTAGGATGGGGAAATGTAAAGATACTTTAATTTTATAGGTAGAACCTTCAATTGTACAAAATTTTAAGTTTGCTCTTTTAACTTCATGTGTGAAGTAGAAAGAAGTTTTTCCGTGTATAAACAATTATTAAGAGTTTTTCTATAGAAAATTTAGAAAAATATTTAATAATGTATAGTTGTAATTGTAATAATAATATAATAAAGAATGATGATGATAAATATAAAAAATAAATGAATATAGATAGTAATGATGTAGGTAATAGAAATTTCAGTAAATATTTTTTGACTTTAGCATAAAATAAATAATTAAATACCTTCAAAGCAAGGATTACTGCGATTATTATTTATATGCAATAAATGCACAAAAGCATATTTCAATGCATATTTCAATGCATATTTCAACTGTTTTTTGTGCATATTTGCATGCATATTTTAGGGTTTTTCAGTGCATATTTCCCGAGCTCTAGTAATAACCATACATTTTGCGTTTGGAGGGCAAATTAACATATTGAATTTTCTGGCTGTTATGATAAATTGGGGCGCCATACGTTGTTAATAATCTTCACTTTAAAGATCAATATTCCGTCGTCTGCAAAGTAGATTTTTTTAGTTACTACTTTTTTAATATTTTATCCAAGATCATGTTGAACAATAGAGGACTCAGAGAATCCCACTGTCTTATCCCACTGCCAGCTTTAATTGGCTCAATTAGTTCTTCTTCTACTTTTACTTTTGTTGTGATGTTCTGGTAGATATTTTCCATCGTTTTTATTGCCTAGAGGTATCTCTCTTGCGTACAATAATTGAATAAGGTCCTTTAATTTGACTCTGATCTAGCCTAGATCTTCCCGACCTAAAACTTTGTGGTTCTTCTACTAGTGTTATAATTTCATTTAGTTTGTTTGTTGTCACTTTGGTTGTTAAATTCAGTGTTGTGTTAATTCCTCTGTAATTCTCGAGTCCGATTTGTCTCCCTTTTTGAAGAGTTTTTTACTAGGATGCCTGATCTCCATTCTTGTGGTATTCTGTTGTGTTCGCATCGCAAGCCCAAAAACGTTTTGAATTTATGTATGTATTTTTATGTAAATTTTGAGTGTCCTTTAAATGGAAATAATTGTTCGTCAACTATTATGTTATCATATGGCTTATAATTTTATTACAAGTTCCTGTTCAGTTTTGTCCAAAAATCACGAATAAGGCTTTTCATCGATTGTCATTTGTTTTGAGCTTTTTTCATATATTTTATAATCTGTGTACCTATAATATTAATATACACGGATTATACGACATATGACAGAAGCTCGAAACAAATGACTGTGAATGAAAAGCCCTATTGTGACGAGTTTACATGTTTATCATCACGAAAAAGAGGTAAGAAATCCGTTTTCCACATTTTAGTTATGTAAATGTTCCCTATTAGATTTATGCACACCAGAGGCAAGATGGATTCCCAAAAATGCTTCAAATTTTTCTTAATTAAATGGTATGAAAACCGTTGATCGTGGTTGTAGAACCTTTGTACTTTTGAATTGGTTTATTGTTATAATTTTCCATTTCTTTTTTGCATCTTCGAATTGCCTCTTAGAATTTTGTCATATATTTCATTGGACATTGTATGCAGAAATTTATTGCTCTAAGGTGTGTTTTTTAGTCATATAAAGATTAAAACTACACATTGGTACATATAAATTCTTACTTATACTTCCAAGGGATTTGTTAAGTCTTATTTACTCAATCCTAACACATTAATTGTATTTAGTATGTGTATGTCCATATGTCTTGGAGGGATAAAGCAGTCCATTACATTAAACGATGCGGTAGAAATTAAACACTGTGATGAATGAAGATAGCTCAAGATGGAACTCTCGATAAGATACATACAGATACTCGATAAGATAAATGACCAAAAAATATCTAAAGCGAATAAACAGCTAATATACAATACCATACTTAAATGGTGATCTCATATGGTAGTTGAAGTTTAGCCAATTAAACAAAGAACAGATAAATGTTACTAAGGACAGAAATAGACTTCTGGAGAAGAGCAGCAGGCAAATTAAGAAGAAATCGGATACCAAATCGTCGCCTTAGTACTATAACTTGATAACTCCAAAATTTATGTTTTTGAGATAACTAGTTCACAAGATGTATTTTATTTGCCTCCATATTGTGAAAAAACTTGATAACTCTCTCCAAACGGGTTAAGTATTTATTTATGATTGACGAAATTTAAAAAAACTCAAATGCCTCTAATATTCGGTGCTAAAACTTGACAAGATAAGTTATCAAGTTATTATTTAATCGAAATAATCGTGAATACGACATACACTGAATGCTACAACTAGCTAACTCTAGTTATCTAGTTGTAGCACGTGTTTTTCCAAAACCATTGAGCTTACCACATAATTGCTATCTGTTTATTCGGTTCATGTTAATGCAAAAATTCGAGAATTGTTAGCAGATATAGCAACCCCCATGGCAGAGGGCTAATTTTCACCAAAATAATGCTTAACATATTAGGTTTTTTAAAAATTTCACTTAGATGCAACTTGGCACGACATGCGACATTACCAAATGTTAACATTATCGTAGTGCTAAAAGTTGATAACTTTAATTTTTCCTATTATTTTCCATATTGGAAAACAAATTTTCACCGTATTCATAAATAGATCAGTAACCAAAAAGTTAAGGAACAGTATTTTAGAGCTGCAGAGTGAATTCCGTATTTGCCAACGTCATGGTAGCAGCACAAATAGCTTTAAATTCTTTAAACCCGTTTATCTCAGAACTACTAATTTCGAGTTATCAAGTTATAGTATTAAGGCGACGAAATGAGAGAATACGAGAAATGATGGGAGTCACGCATACAATAATTGATGACATAAAAAAACAACTAATATGGTTCGGCCATGTACAGAGAATGCCAGATCACAGAATCCCTAAACAGATTTTGACGTGGGACAACACAAGGGAGAAGGAAAAGAGGAAGGCCGATAAAAATGCTGGAGGGAGGGAATTGAAAAAGAATTAGAGGAAGTTTTGTATTTTCATTCGGATATTCGGATGTTATTTTCTGATATGTTGGCTTAAGAAGATATGTTAACACTGCTGCCTCTGAAATAAAAAACTGGTGGAGAAAATACAAATTTGATTTAAAAGTTACAATAATTAACAATACGAGCTACCGATTTACAAACTAGTGTGTATTACAACAGATTTTGCACCCTTCATGACTGGCGCTAGCAATGGATGTGTTGCTTTATGTCGAGCTGACGATGACTTTCTATCGTTTCTTTCATTGCATTGCATCATTCACCAGCAAGTTTTGTGTTCCAAAATTTTAAATATGGACGACGCCATGAACATGGCTACAAAAATTGAGAATTCAATTAGAGCGCAAAGCATACAATGACGTCTTTTTAAAGCGCAATTAGAAGCTAGCGACTCTTGGGACACATTGATTTACTTTTACATACAGATGAGAGGTGGTTGAACCATTGAAAATTTTTTGATAGGTTCCAGGAGTTACTTTAAAAAAGAATTTCTTTTCTAGAAGAACGAGGAGATGACACTCATCTACTTCAAAACGAAAAATGGTGATCTGGCATTCGTATCAGATATAGCAAATCATTTACGTTCTTAATTTGGAACTACTTTAGGGTAAAAATAAAACAATTATCGACATGATGAACGCAGTACATTCGCAGTGATGAGAAGAGAAAGGATTTAAACAACTTTATATCGTTGAAAAAAAGGTAGGTAACCTCTCATTTGAATTATGCTTATTACGAGACGAAGCTGCAAGAAGTTCACATCGAGTTTGAAAGACGCTTTGCTGATTTTAAAAAAGTGACAGATATTGTCACATTCATGTCTAAACTATTTTCTTATGAAGAGATGGAAAAAATTCCTACCGAAATATACATTACTTTCAATATGGAGATCATTTCCGTCCAGAATGAGGTGCTGAAAATAATTTAGGATGTATACATTTATACATACACCTTAAATACAGAGCGACCGATAAAAAATTTTGGTCCATCATATCGTCTGACAAATGACAAATATCCGTTTTTGAGACAAGTAGCTCTGCAGCTCACAGCATTCATTGGATCAACATAGTTTTGTGAGTCTGCATTTTCCCAAATAAATGTAGTGAAATCAATGAAAGTTAGTGAAGGTAGACTAACTGACGAATATCGCTCATCACTTGCGTTTGGCCCTCGGTAATTACGTGACATGATATGAAAAACTTGTGGATGTAGTGGTATGCGTCAACATCCAAATTAATTACAATTCTCTGTAGTTACAACTTTTTATCAAATAGAAGCGTGCAATGAAGTTTTTTGTTTTCAAAATTGTTTCTTTTTTACTAGCAGTCGATCGCTGGACGCTTAAAGTTTATGTGGTAGATCCCACGCAATATAAGTCTGAGCACCACTGCTGTATAGCAACTAGTAGTAGTCATTTTTATCTAGCATATCACATATTAAAAAAACCTCCAGTATTCATTTAGTTAAAGTCCATTTTGCTTGGCAATACGACAATTTTGAAATTGGTCACGTTTATACACGCATGCGAATTTGAGTTTGAATTTGTAACAATATAGGTAATAACTGAAAAATAAGACCATTATCAATTACCAGAGAAGGTTCCCATTATTTTCAGTCTGGTAGGGTGTGGAATGACATTTTTGAATGTTGTTTTATACGCTATTAGATTGAAAACTTAGTTTTTTGAAAAATAAGAGTTTAAATTAAAACAAAAAAACGTAGAAAAAAATGTAGAATATAACTGTGCGTCATAATTTAAAAAATTCGCCGAATTGTTTTTTGCAGCGACTTAAACGGAACACACATGTTTTATAACCATATTGTATATATCATAACCATGCATTTGCATTAAGAGGACCCACATAAATCTGCTAAATTAAGTAATTAAACTTCTAGCGAAATCTAATAAAAATTAATCAAGCAATAAATTATTCAAAAATCTAATAAAAAAATAAAAATAGAAAAATCAATTAAATTGCAACTAAAAATTTAAGCTATGTGGACAAATAATCTGAGAATTATATAGACTGGAATTATAAAAAAGTTCATACAGAGTGTATCAGTTAAATGGAATGAATACGAATACAAATAAATGAATAGGGCTGTTCCGCGTAAACGGGTCTGACGTCACGAGTCACGACCCACGTCTACCTGCTAGATTTCTATGAGTCGACAACAAAGCCGCTAGGATATTTCGAAATTATTTACAAATTCATTCACATTTACTTAAAACTCTCATGTAGAAGTTGATTGTAAATAAAAGTTCAAAAAAAGGTTGTTTTGGGGATTGTATTAATTCCATTTTAATCATATTATTTAATTGGAAATTCCAAGGTATTTGTGTTCTTGTATAGTTCCATAATAAGTATATTTAGTTTCAAACTGAAATTGATCATTCTGAGTGCTACTTTATAAAGTAGTGTTTTTAAATGTATAATATGACTGACAAGGGTTTTTCAAAAAGTCAATCTGACAATCTACAGTAGTTGATGTCTTCATGGTGGCAAATTTTATAAAAAGCAGTGAAAGTTATTCTATTGAGAAATGCGAGGAGGCAAATAAGTAGGTACCTATTATAAGTATTATTAATAAACACGTTTAAATTGTTTATAACAATAGTTTTTAGTTACTCTGACTTTTATTACTAAAAGTTTTGTTTATTTTTAAGTTATTTTTATTTTCTTTCTTCTTTGTTATAAATTTAAAACATTTATAAATTAAAGGTTTTAGTTTTGTTTATTACAAAATATTACGACCAGAAGTACATATATTTGGAACATTTAATAACCAATAGACAACCAAATAACCAATGTTACAATGTACAATGCAAAAGTACAGTTGCAAATAATGTTTCTATTTGAAAAAAAAGTGTTGATTTTGCCTACCAGATACACACTTTAAAAATAATTCAAAATTTACTTATATTTGGATAGAATAGGACGCAGATCTTATCAAAAGTTTGATTAGTATAGCACAAGGCTTTTGGAGTGTAAATATTTTCCCGCATCTATTTGGATCTGATAATTATTAAAAATAAATGGAATAAAAATTTGATAAAATAAAGTTTCATCCATAAATATTTTTTATTTCTTTATGTGAGAATGAAATTCATATTTTAAACTAAATATACATTTATATATTATAATAAAACATTCCTTCTTTTTCTTTTTATAAGTAATTTTTTAGTAGTATCTATGTACTTACATTTTTTAAGAAATGTGATATTAATGTAGGTATTTAATTTTGTTCAAACTTTATAATATAATTTGGCATTTGAGATACCTATGTTGTAAAATAAAAATGTATTTCCGTAAGCTAAAAATAATATTATGAAATCATGAAAATCTTTACAAGATATTATCTGCAGAGTGCACGTCTGGCACTAGGCAGTAGCCAAACGAGAACAGTGGTAAATATCATGGTTGGTGACGTCAGACCCAAGCGCGCGCTTTAAAAGTTGTTTGAAACGGTAATTTCGGGCGCGGAATTATAACCAGTTGTTGTACGTACACTATTAATTGTTAAGACGTAATATTTTAAATTTATCATTTTTAAGCATAAATTAACAATTTTATGCAAAAATATTTTTATGTGCAAGTTCCCTATTCCCAAAGCATGAGCAAAAATTTTAAATGATTAAATAATGAAGCTATAACAATATAATCGAATAAAGTTTATTTATAAATCTACATTAACTTATATACAACAACAAAAACTACAGTTAAACAATAACAATGCTTACTTCTAATGTCTGATTAGTGATTAAAATAAGTAAGAGTGAACACTATATTTAAGATTTTAGAAGTTAGCTGCATAATAATTGCAAACTGACTTAATGAAGTCTAATTTAGTAATGTTTTGATTAACGTAATATTCATTTAGCCTATTTTCAATAAAATCAACTTTTCTTTTTGCCGTTTTATCAAGTTTTCTTTCGAATCTATGTGCAGTTCTAATTTTTACATATACTTCTGCTTAAAAATTCTAAAAAATGGCTGTAAATTTAAATATTTCAGGATGTGATTTATAAAAACATTCGTTAAATTTCGAGTGAAATTATTCACATGCGTTTGTAGTAAATATAAGAGGTGATGAATTTGAAGCCCACATGTGAGGTGGAAATGTTGAACATTCCGTTAAATAATTATCAACTAGGTAATGACAAAATTGCAAAACTCTGTCATCTTCTGCCATAATATTAAAAATTTCATCAGAAAAAAGTCACCAACATCATTTGGATCTAAATAAGGAATGCCAAAAAACAATTTTAAATATTTTCCAATAACAGTTTGATTTTTATATTCCGAGGACAAACCTAAATTTTCAATTTTTCGGTACTAACTTTGTTTTAAATGAAATTTGCAACAAAAAATAATAATATCGGGCCACACTAACTTGGCTGCATTTTGAATCGCTCTTTCAAAATCAGAAATTATTCGCTTGGTTTGAAATTTACATTCAAATCTGTACATATTGTTATTAATGTGTCAAAAGTACTTTTGAACGATTGCTGTGATTTATTTGGTAACAAACAAAATACTAGAAAGAACATAAAAACCATTTTTGTAGGAACGTATAGTAAAAATCTAACAAAAATATTTAGAACAGTATTGAAAAGTTCCATCTACATGCAAAGAATCTACATTATACAAAAAGTAAAGATTTGTGAAACAACTAAAAATTGCGGAATTAATTTTCGTAGATAATAAAAAGTTTTCGCCTGTATTTGTTTTTAAATTGAAGTTCACTAACACTTCTTCATGTGAGTTGTGCAATGATTGTGTGGATTTTCATCTTGCTGCATAGATATTTCTTCGAACGCAAGAAATGTCTTTCGTGGTCAGTGGTACATTGCTGAAATTTTCCTTCCTCAATTCCTTGTGGACAATCTTTAAAGGTCTTTCACGTATATCTTCTACAGCTTTTCTCTTTGTAGAATTACTAAAAATGTGCCGGTCAACGTGGATATCTGGAGCATGATTATGCTCCACCGATGCTTTTTCAAGAATACCGTAATTTTCATCACCTTTCTTTGTGTACACTTTTTGTTGACACCCTTTTTTATGCATCGTCATCTAACTTTTCCATCTATGGAGACATGGGCCTTTGAATATTTATATTCATTAATTTTTAATTAAAGTTCTGCCCTTTGACTAAACATAGTCGTCGGATTCGCCATTTAAAAGTTAAACACTAACGGACAAAATCGGACACTATATCGTAATACTTGCAACTGAAGTGAATAACTGAAAATATTTATATTCTTACTTTCAACACTATAATCAAATTTGGAATTTCCGCTCATTAAGATGTATCCACAACTTTCTCGGCAATGGGGCGAGATTGGGATTAATGGGCCCAGGTAGTTCGGGGGGCAGTTAGATAACGCCGTACCCCAGTGGCAAGTCAAGGTGGCGGCGCGAGCTGCCCTAAAAATAGGGAAAACTAATTATAACATTACGACGTTCAACATGTTAAAATAAAAAAAGTAAAAAATGTATTGAAAAATTCTTTATAAAAGATTTTAGAAAAAAGAAAATTTGTTTAAAATCCCTCAAAGGGCCACATCTAAATCACAGAACGTTTTCGATCTACATAGATCATCATCAATGCTGATGCAGGCATCATCTGCTGATCCATCAAAAATACATGGGTAGAAACCGTTTAAATGTTAACAAAATATGTTAGAGTTACATTATTATTAATGAATCCAAGTGATAGATAAAAATCCGTATGGATATGACCTTTGGTATCGTATGATTCCTCACAAGGAACGTGAGTTACTTGTTTGAAATACAATTATGTCCTTACATTACGGACGGTTACAGACGGTTACGGAGGTAACGTTTTGTGATTTATACATGGCCCTTTGAGGGTTTTTTAATAAATACCTTTTATAAAGGATTTTTCAATAAATTTTTTTTGGTTAATGGTATACAGCTACAGAAAAATTTTCCTTTATGGACATTTATAATTTTTTTCATTGCATATGAGTAAGACAAACTCTGAAATGGTTTTGATAACTGTCTCATTATCAAAACCTAAATGGGAGATAAATAATGAGTGGTGAGCAATGAGAGAATTTTTAATATTTTTAATATCTGGGAAATAATTGGAAATAAAATATTTCGGAATGAAGATAGGTTTAGGATATTGTACATAACGCATATCTAGAATGTTCTGAACAATTCAAAAATTGGACAATATGTGGGAGATATTTTATTTAAAATAAACAAGTTGGTACACTGTTACGTGACATAGTATGTATAAAAAGTTTTCGTTAAAAAAATTCACAACTATTAGGTACACTTAACTAACAAAAAATACTAAAAATTTATTTTTAATGGAATTTACTCTATTTGGCGGATATATACTGGTTATTTAGATCATCAGTGAATTGTTGTTTATTTTCTATTATTTTAATTATCATTTTTCATGTTGTTGCACGTTGTTATTATTAATTTAAATATTGTAAATTCATATAGTCAATGCTTTAATTATTTTTAGGTTGTTGGTCTAGCTCGGAGAGTAGACATGATGGACCAACTCCAAAAGAAGTTGACAGATAAAGCTGGTAAATTCTATCCGCTAGAATGCGATCTAAGCCTTGAATCAAATATTCTAAAATGTTTCGATTATGTATCTAAAAATTTAGGACCGATATATGTATTAATAAATAACGCAGGTTGTTTAACCAAGCAAAATTTATGTGACGGAACAACTGAAGTTTGGAAAAAAATAATTGATGTAAACCTACTTGGTATGTATATGAATTCTAGCTATTTTTAACCGCTTTTCTTTAGTTCAATCGTTTGGATTAAATATTTAAACGTTAATTTGACTGCCTTTTCGTCAATACAAATGACTAAAAATTTGCAGACATACGCATTCGCGGGAACAATACACAAAGAGTCAATAAAAAAAAATTTATGTTTATTAATTGTTTAAATAAAAAAAACCATTTTAATGGAAAATGCTTAAATTCTCTTGTTTTTACAATGTAGTAACTTGAAACTTTTACAGATGGTAGCTAATTATATGAACTATACATAATTTCACTTTTACGTTAATTGTTTACGTTATGCTTCATAAATAAACAAGAAAGTTTCAAATTTTTTGCCGTTTCCGGCTACTTTTCATGTTTGTACATCATGTTTATAAACATCCTAAGCGGCGAAGGAATGGTCATATCTTTGTTTATATAAACATCGGCGCTTATTCGTGTCAAATTTCAATTCGATACGAAACAAAACTTCAACCAGAACTCCAATTCAAAAAATTAGTGTTTTTAACGTAGTCTTAGAAAAACCACCGGTAGAGACGTTCGCTACAATTAACATTAGAATTCGTAATTCGCGAGAAATTAACAGGGTCTACACCGTGCAATAATAAAGCATTAGAAGAGATGGAAAGACTGAGAAAACTGTAATAGGTGTAAATAATGATTTTGATTTAAGAAATGTATGAAGAAATTATAGGAAATGTACAATGTATGTAGTATGTATCAAGTATCCCGAAATAACCAAAGTACGTGCCTCCTAGCGGCGAGATACGGGCAACAATACATTGGCTTATAGGGCAGTCCTTACAGTAGGGATCCTGGCCTATACAGAAAAATGCATGCGGGTGTGGGGTAATACTGCACTTTGGTTGCATTGGTGGTGTATTGGCTAAACGTGCAGGGCAGGGTATGGTGCTGATAGAAAAGGCATTCAGGCATCAAATATCCAAACAAAATCTTTTCAGGCCATAATAATGAAAAGACCTTCTCCAATGATATAAAAAAAACTTATACTGAAATGATGGCATCTCCTGAGGTAAAATGTGCCGGAAGTAAAATGAGCCTCCGTTCGGAGTTCCGGGTGAGGACTATCTCAGGGGGAACACCACTGCAGGTTAGAAAAATCAGGATAGGGTCGTGGAATCTTGGTAGTCTTACAGGTAAGAGTCTGGAGTTAGTGGATGCGCTCAAACGAAGAAGAGTTCAAATTGCTTGTATTCAAGAAACTAGGTGGAAAGGACAAAGGGCGAAAGAACTAGGTGAAGGATACAAATTGTGGTATGTAGGGAGTAGTAACACTAGAAATGGAGTTGGTATAATTGCTGATAGTGAAATGAAAGATAACGTAGTAGAAGTTGTAAGAACGAGTGATAGAATGATGTCAGTGAAATTTGTAATTGATAAAGAGGTATTGAATGTTGTGTGTGTGTATGCTCCCCAAACAGGTCTGGGTGAGAATGAAAGAAGAGCTTTCTATGATCAATTAGGAGACGTACTGAGTGATATTCCAGCAGAGGAGAAAGTTATAATATGAGGTGATTTCAATGCACATGTGGGCCAAACCAAGACAGGATATGAAACAATACATGTGGGATTAGGCTTTGGAACTAGAAATGAAGCTGGAGATGACATGCTTGAATTAGCAACAGCATTGGATATGGCGATTGTTAACACATTCTTTAAAAAGAGAGAAACTCAACTTATTACCTACAAAAGTGGACAACATCAATCCCAAATAGACTACTTCATGATAAGGAAAGAAGAAATACGTGAATGCAAGGACTGCAAGGTAATAGTTACTGAGACAGTAAGCCAACAACATAAGCTGCTTGTTATGGACATCGAAGTAAAAAGCGAAACTAAACAAAAATATCGGAGAGGACCACAAAAAATCAAGTGGTGGCTGCTGAAAGATGAGAAAGAAGGTCTATTCAGGAGAAGAATAGTAGAAAAAATATGGTGGAACATGAAAGGAAGCCCTAATACAATTTGGAGAAAAATGGCCAGTAGTATTAGAGATACTGCTATTGAAATACTTGGGAAAACGTCAGGAAAAAAGTTTGAGGATAAAAGACTTGGTAGTGGTCAAACGAAGTACAAGGAAAAATAAAAGAGAAGAGAAAATTATATAAAAAGTGGCAAGAAACCAGATCCGACACAGATCTTCAAAAATATATGGTGGCGAAAAAGGAAGCGAAAGTAGCAGTAGCAAAAGCCAAAGCAGAAGCGTATTCAAACCTATATGATCAACTTGATACCAGGGAAGGCGAAACGAAGATATATAAAATAGCCAAACAGAGAGCAAAGAAAGCAAAAGATTTTAATCAGATTAGATGTATCCAAGATGAAAATAATAAAATACTAGTTCACGAAAGGGATATCAAAAAGAGATGGAGAAAGTACTTTGACAGCTTATTAAATGAAGAATTTGACAGACAGCCTGTAGAGTCAACGGAGACAGTAGCAGCAATGGTCACCAAAATAACCAACGAGGAAGTGGCTCAAGCGCTTCAAAAAATAAAGAAAGGAAAAGCGGTAGGACCAGATGATATTCCTGGGGAAGTATGGAGAGCATTGGGAGAGACAGGAGCAAGGTGGCTAGCAGGTCTATTTAATAGAATTATGGAAGTCGGACAAATGCCAGACGAATGGAGAAGCAGTATACTGTGGTACCTGTTTACAAAAACAAGGAAGATATACAACAATGTACAAACTACAGGGCTATAAAACTGCTTAGCCACACCATGAAAATATGGGAAAGAGTAATTGACAGACGGATACGTGAAGAGACCGAAATATCCGAGAATCAATTTGGCTTTATGCAGGGTAGATCAACAACAGATGCAATTTTCATTATAAGACAGTTGATGGAAAAATACAGGAGTAAATAAACAAACGCTCATATGGTATTCATTGATCTTGAGAAAGCATATGATAGAGTTCCTCGAGAGATTCTGTGGTGGGCACTCAATAAGAAAGGAGTCCCTGGTGAATATGTAAAGATTGTGAGGGATATGTATGAGGGAGTAACGACTAGTGTTAGGACAGGTGTGGAAGAGACTGATAAATTTCATGTGAAAGTAGGATTGCACCAAGGCTCTGTGCTTAGTCCGTATTTATTCTCATTAGTTTTGGACCAGATAACAGCGAAACTACAGGGTAACATTCCATGGTGCTTAATGTCTGCTGATGATGTCGTGTTAGTAGGAAATAGTGAAAGAGACTTAGAACAAAAACTGGAACAGTGGAGAAAAGCTCTGGAGGAAAAAGGTTTAAAACTTAGTAGGACAAAAACAGAGTATTTGGAATGTTCATTTAAAGATGGAGCTACTACAAATAAAATGGTACCTTTGGATGGTGAAATGATTGTGAAAAGCAATAGTTTTAAGTACCTAGGATCGGTATTACATAGTAATGGAGAAATAGATGGAGATGCATGCAGTAGAATTCGGGCTGGATGGATGAAGTGGAAAGAAGCGAGTGGTGTGTTGTGTGACAGAAAAATTCCAATGAAGCTGAAGGAAAAATTCTATAAAACAGCCATAAGACCGGCTATGATGTACGGAACTGAATGTTGGGCAGTGAAAAAGAAAGAGGAACAACGAATGCATGTGGCGGAAATGAGAATGCTTAGATGGATGAGTGGAGTGACAAAGAAGGATAAACTTAAAAATGAGTATATTAGGGGAAGTCTAGGTGTGGCAACAATTGATGCCAAAATGAGAGAGCATAGATTAAGATGGTTTGGTCATGTTCAACGTCGAGACGTTAATCACCCAATACGAAGAATAGCTGAAGTGCAGATTCCTGGAAGGAGTAGGAGAGGAAGACCAAAGAAGACCTGGGGGGAGGCGATAAGGCAGGATATGTTGGTAAAGGGGATTAACATTGATATGACCCAAGATAGAATTGTGTGGAGAAATGCAATTAGGGAAGCCGACCCCGCATAGGGATAAGGCAAAGAGAATGATGATGATGATGATGTACAATGTATGTATGAAATGTTGAAATAAATGCAAAAAATGTGTCTATTATATACATCCTTTTTTTAAACATGACGATATATTTTCATGTTTGAAAAGTGCAAGACTAAAAAGTCAAAATAAAAAATTATGAAAAAAAATTTAAGAAACGCTTTTCTTTAGTTACGAGTGACTAAAATTATAAATATAAAAAATCAACTAGACTAAAAAGCAAAAAATAAAAAAAAATCAAACTCGAAGGATTATTTGAAAAAACTATTAGACAGATTAAATATACAAAAATCTCACACATTCGTTAAAAAATTGAAAAAAACCAAACACATTCGTTAAAGAAAAACGTGGAGCGCGTCTTCATCGAATAAACGGTTTGAGGATAGATACTTTTTTACTTTTCGCGCCCCACGCTTTTCTTTAACTAATGTGTTACATTTTTTAAATTTTTCAACAAATTTGTGAGATTTTTGTATATTTAATCTGTCTAATAGTTTTTTTCCAATAATCCTTCGAGTTTGAATTTTTTTTATTTTTTGCTTTTTAGTTGATTTTTTTGTAATATTTTTAATTTTATTCACTCGTAACTAAAGAAAAGCGTTTCTTAAAAAAATTTTTCATATTTTTTTTATATATATGTGTCACATATTATCAATTGTTAATTAAAAAAATATGGAAGAAATATCTGACAGGTCTATAACATATTTTATGATGTTGTTAAATGTAGCTTTCAAGTGCCTTAACAACTTCCGGTACCGTGTGATTGGTACCATCAATCGAGTTATCTAAACACTTCTAAGTTTATTTCCCAGCCCACTGAACTGTCGAGCTATTATAAAAACAGTTATTACGTTGTTTAATATTCTGCTATGTATATGGAATAGAGGCATGGACTCTCACTGAAATAATGCGAAAAATAATTGAAGCTATCGAAATATGAGCGCACAGCCGAATGCTGAGGATATAGTGGATGGACAGAGTGACAAATGAGGCAGTGCTAGAGCGTCTAGATAAAGAAACACAGGTTCTGGATAGGTACCATTAAAAGGAGAAATTTGAAATACTTTGTCTACATGATGGGAAATCCTAAATATTAATTACTGCATTTAACTATTCAGGGAAAAATAGAAGGAAAAGGTGGTCATAGACTACGAAGCACATCCTGGCTCAAGAACCTAAGCCAGTGGTATGGAGCCAGGCACCACGGCACTTTTGGGCCCGCTGTGGACAAAGTAAAATTCACGCAACTAATAGCCAATGTTTTTGGAGAACAATGAAGAAAAACAGCACTTGATTAAAATTTTTCAGGAGAGCAAACGAGAAACGTTAATATTGATTACACTAAATATTATATCTTCTTGATCTGCCTATCCGTGACGAATATTGGCGATCTTCATGGCAATCTTTACCTTATTTGCAGCAGCGCGGAAAAGCTGCACAGATGTTGTGTTGAACCAGATTCTAAGGTTCTTTAACCAGGATGATCTTCTTCTTCCTGGACCTCGCTTTCCAAATATTTTCCCCTATCTATACCCCTTTTTATTTCGCATACCTCTATATTTGGTAGTACCCCTGATCCCATGTTTTTATTTTTCTTTTCGACGTTCTCCTTTATTAGTTCATTAGGCTGAACGCCATTAATGGGAAAAGACCAAAAAGAAATCACAACTAGAGAAAACATACTGAAACGAATAGAAGAATTTTACACGGAACTCTACAGAACACATCAATAAGACGATGAAATGAGACCAACACGGAAATTAATAAAAAATGTTGGATCGGAAATAATGCCAAAAGTAACAATTTCAGAGGTAACTTCAGCATTGGAAAACATGAAAAGAAATAAAGCTGCAGGAAAAGTTAGAAGAAGGAGCTCATTGCAATTGTAGCTAAGCTTATAGACAGTTGTTTACACCAGGGCAAAGTCCCTAAAAGCTGGAACAACTCTAAAATAATCTTATTACACAAGAAAGGTGATCATCGACAGTTTGAAAACTACAGGCCCATCAGTCTACTGTCACACCTGTTTAAAATACTCACCAAAGTCATAACTACTCGACTAACAAGGAAATTAGATGAATACCAACCATATGAATAGGCAGGTTTTAGAAAAGGCTATTCAACTTCCGATCACCCGTTAACCACAAAAATATTTATAGAAAAATGTAACGAATACAAGTTTTCAGTTTTTACAGCATTTGTGGACTACGAAAAAGCTTTTGACACTATAGAACACACGGCCGTAATAAAGGCAATGCAAAATTGTAGAATAGACAGCAAATACAGTCGGAAAAATAAAAGAATGCCCATGGACAATCACATCAATCACTTATTTTGTATTTGTTGTCTTTTTCTATAAATAACAAACGTTTGTTATAGAAAAAGACAGCAAATGCAAAATAAGTGATTGATGTGATTGTTCATGGGTATTCTTTCATTTTTCCGACTGTATATTAACTTAATAAAAGAAACTATGAACCAAGCTACAGCTATATACTACCTAAATGAAAATGAATACACGAACCCTGTAGCATTAAACAGGGGAGTCAAACAGGGAGACACTGTATCACCCAAACTGTTCCCCTTAGTTTGGGAGGATGTGTTTAAAAATCTTAATTGGAAATATAAGGGAGGAGACATCAATGGCTGCTACCTCAGTAATCTACGATTTGCGGATGACATAATTCTGATAGCTACTACTGACCTACAAGAACTGCTAAAATAGGACTGAAAATGAATTTAAACAAAACAAAATCATGCACTCCGAAGAAGCCGTGACAATAATAAACGACAAAGTTATAGAAAAAGTTGAAAAATATAATATATACTTAGGACAAAAAATAATACTAAATAGGGAAATTCAAACGGAAGAAATAAAAAGAAGAAGAAAGTTAGGATGGGCAGCATTCGGCAAACTGAACTATATACTCAGAAATCAGCAAATTCAACGACATCTTAGATCTAAAGTTTTTGATGCATGCATTATTCCGATATTAACATATGGGGCACAAACAAGGACAATCACAAAAAAGAATATGAACATACTCAGAGTTACTTAACACGCGATGGAAAGAGCAATGCTTGGCATATTACTTAAGGACAGGAAAACAAACACATGGATAAGACAGAAAACCAAAGTCACCGATGTGGTACAAAAATCATTAAAATTGAAATGGGAATACGCTGGACATGTAGCTAGGAGCGATCTAAACAAATGGCACAGAACAATTCTAACCTGGAGACCATACCAACACAAAAGACCCAGAGGCAGACCTTCTATGAGATGGACAGATGATCTGAAACGAACTGCCGGGAAAAATTTGCTACAAGTAGCGTACAACAAAAAACAATGGAAAGGAAGACTTGAAGAGGCTTATGTTCAGATGTGGACGTGAATGGCTAGACGAAGAAGAAGAAGAAGGCTGAGTTTTCGAGTTGTATGAGGTTTTATAGAACGGTTAAACTGACTTTTATATTTTATATTAGTCCTTCTTTTCCTTATTATTGGTGTCTTTAATTTTAATAATATTCTGAACACTCACTGTTCGTCTTAGACATTTTAAGCCTCTATTGTTTTCTATGACTTGCTCTACTAAGTTCCCTTCCAGTTTTTAATGTCATATTTTAGTTCTTTTCCAATTGTTTATTTAGTTCTACGTATTATTGAGTATCTGTAGTCAACATTGATGTAATCAATAAAATACAAAAGTGTCACAGATAGTAATGGAGAGGTCAATGTTGAATATATCCCTCAAAGACAGAGTTGCAAATAAAATAGTTACGAGAAAAACTGGTGTTACGGACGCAGTTAAAAGAATTACAACGCTGAAATGGAACTGGGCGGAACATACTGCCAGTTTCAAAGATGGATGATAGTGGCTTAGTTTCGTCACTTATTTTGTCTTCTTTGGGTCTTATTTTCTTTGCGAATTGTAAATAATAATTTAAATATGATTTAATAAGAAATGTGGTGTTTGTATTATTTCGATATAATGAAAGTTGTATACAGGGTGAGGCAAATAAAGGGCCTATTAGAAATATCTCGAGAACTAAAGGCAACAGAATCATGAAAATTGGAATAAAGGGGTTTTGAAGGATGATCTATTAAATGAAAATATTTTCATCTCTTTGCAACTTCCGGTTATACCGGAAGTTGCTTATAACTTCGTTTTTTTAAATGGGACACCCTGTATATTTTTACATTTTTGGATTCTCTTCGATGTCTTCTTTCGTAAAATATGAGGTTTTGTAATATTATACAGGGTATTTTAAAAGATAATTACGTTTTTTTATTAATTTCGTAGCAAAATTAACACTCTGTAGAATTGTAGTAGTTTGACATCTAAAACTCTACTTACGTTCAAATGATTTTTAATATACTCTACTATTGTTAAGAGTCATTAGTATAGCTAAATTTTTAATTTTAGTATACAGGGTTGGTCGAAACTCGGAATGAGTATTTTCTGAGTTTTCTTAAATGGAACACCCTGTATTTTAGTATTGTAATGAAATGATATTTTATGGTACTTTTTTATTTCTTAAGCATTCCCTATACCTAACTGCTTTAATTTGTGCTTAATTGTTAATCGCACCAACAATCTTAACTAAGTAGGTATTTCGATAGCTAAACCATTATTGGTAATTTTAAGGACCAGTCTGGATTAATATGTATTTATTTCTGAAAAATTATTTGGGATTGAGTATTTTCACGGCCAACCTAATAAAATTTTACGTATTTTTTGTTGCAATTAATGTTTAGCTTGAATCACCAATAACTCACAAATTAAAGCAGTTAGGTATAGGGAATGCTTAAGAAATAAAAAGGTACTATAAAATATCATTTCACTACAATACAAAAATACAGGGTGTTCCATTTAAGAAATCTCAGAAAATACTCATTCCGAGTTTCGACCAACCCTGTATATTAAAATTAAAAATTTAGCTATACTAATGATTCTTAACAATAGTAGAGTATATTAAAAATCATTTGAACGTAAGTCGAGTTTTAGATGTCAAACTACTACAATTCTACAGGGTGTGAATGTTGCTACGAAATTAATAAAAAAACGTAATTATCTTTTAAAATACCCTGTATAATATTACAAAACCTTATATTTTAAGAAAAAAGACATCGAAGAGAATCCAAAAATGTAAAAATATACAGGGTGTCCCATTTAAAAAAAATCAAAGTTATAAGCAACTTCCGGTATAACCGGAAGTTGGAAAGAGATGAAGATATTTTCATTTAATAGATCATCCTTCAAAACCCCTTTATTCCAATGTTCATGATTCTGTTGCCTTTAGTTCTCGAGATATTTCTAATAGGCCAGTTATCTGCCTCACCCTATATAGTCGAGTAAATAAAGCTGCAAAAAAGGCAAAACCTCGCAATTTTTTCGTCCAGCATCGATTTGTACAAAAATTAGGGATTAGGCTCATTTCACTCTCTAGTTCATTTTCTATATTGAGCCGTTGTACGCTTTTGTTTTTTTTTTAAGGGTGAAAACCACCCCTAATTGTAAAAAATTATAAAATAACATTTTAAACTTTAATATTGTCAACATTTGCATCTTATTAGTTACATAAGGATTGTTTTGTGCTTTAAGATATAATATCACAATATTTCAACCCGTAAATCCACCCTTGTTGGAGCTATATATAAAAAGTTTACTTATTCTAAAAGAATAATTTCGGCTTGCATCAATTTACATAAAAATTTGGGGTTAGGATCATCTTACCCTGTACTTCATATTCTATATCATGCTCAAGGGCGTTGATTATTTTTAGGGGTGTAAACTACCCTTATTTTCAAAAATTATATAAAAACATTGTAAACTTTAATACAGGTAAAATTTGGTTTTGACTGGTTAAATAATGATGATATAATATCATAATATTTCAACCCTTAAAAACCACCCTAAATAACATTGCAATTTTTATAAGTAACAATTTAATAGATCTATACAGAAAAAAAAGTAGTATTAAAGAATTACAAAAACATTTATTTACACAAAAATACGAATTTACAAATATATAAAAATACACATACAAATAGTTTTTCGTACTTTCGGGCCTAAAGTGACAACTTCACTCCCTTGTGACAGGTACTAAAGTGTCACATTTAATCCCTCCGGGATTAAATATTGACGAAACTCCCGGAACGATTAAATCACAAACAAACGAATTTAACCTGCTCAGACGTGAGAATTCTTGACTTCTTTGGCTTAAATCCCTCATTTCTTCTCTTCAAAAAAGCTAATAATTTTGGAAATTTACTTATATCAATATCTTCTCTAATGTTAATAACCGATTTCAGCATTGAGTAATTCAGAGAGTTGAGGCACAAACCGCTTTTGATTTATCATCGAAGTAGACTAACAGCGCATTTTCAGTAGGTTGTCTCACATTTTTTAAGCGGCACCACTTTTTAAAAGCATCGTACTGCTGCTCGTATAGTTTTCTAGATTTCGGTGGTAACAATTCTTCACCTACTTCGGCTGCTCTTTTATCAATATCAGATACACCTTCTTCACTCATGATACCAATAATTATCAATAACAATGTTTCTTTACAATGACACTAGTAATGACAATGTTTCTAAATTATAACTGTCACAACGCAATGTTACTATGGTAACTTATTTTAAAGACAGTTTATTAAATGAGTTGAAGAGAGAAAAAACTGATTGAAATTATTGAAATAATTAATAAAATCATACCGGAAGTACGAAAAGTATCGTATATACCTTGCGACTGAAGTACATTTAATCCTTCAGGTAAATTATGGCCCTCCCTGCGGTCGGGCCATAAACTTTACCTTCAGGATTAAATGTACTACTTCAGTCCCGCGGTATATAATGTACTATTTTAGTCATCCAGTATACAAATTGGCTCTGTGGTATTATATAGGTACATTGAAAATGCTCTATAAGGGGACTATTCGAATTTTTCGAAAAAATAATAGTTTTATAAACATAGCTCCTTCATTTTTGACGATAAAAATTTTTGCAATAACAGTTTTGTAGAATTTTTGAAGAGTAATAAGACTGTGTGAATTAAATTCCGTAAGATCCCTTAATTTTTAATTGAGGTGGGTTTAAAAGGCTCGAATAAGGGGATGTTTGCTCGTAAATAGATGTTTTAAACAGCTATATCTCGCTAACTGTTCACTGTAATGAAAATCTATGCATAAAGAAATTTTAGCTATTAAAAAAGCTATAATTTAGTAATCTATCATTTTTTTCGTATCTCCAGTATTTTCGGAGATCTTTTGAAGAAAATGATAAAAAATGCAAAATTGCAATAGTTAAATCAATTTTTCTTTAAACTCCAATTTTTCTAAAATTAGGCCTTTTAAATAGGTCAAACTTCTTGGATGTATTGATAATAAATGGATGAAATAAATATAAAAGGAATTACAAAAAGGTGAAGACCAATTTTTAGTCACAAGGGTAGTTAGGGGGTTGTTTTCACTGTTTTTTTTTTTTCGTAGAGAAAAACAGGTACCGACTTTTTTTTTGATCATAAGTTGCTCAATTTTTATGCTAGAAACTTTTTTTCTTATTTTTTTTTTTTGAAAGATCTTACTGTATACTTGAAAAAATATCTTGAAAGTTTTCCTGGAAAAATGCAAAGTTTTCCCGTTATTTGGCTTTGATTATTTCAAATTATGCATTTGACGAAAAAAGTTAACCTTTAACATGCCGTATCTCGGTTTGTATTGGTCGTAAAAATATTATAGAAAAACAGTTTCGTTTGTGTTACTAAAAGATACAATTTTGATATCTACAGTTTTTTTGATTAAATGCATATTTTTCGAGTTATTCTCAAAAAACCCTCTAAAAAAGTCGATTTTTCCGTCGAAAAACTGTTACTTTCAACCACGAATAACTCGAAAAATATTAGTTTTACGAAGAAAATGTAAAAAACATTTTTTCTTAAAATCACTTTTTACATCGATTTACATGGTTAAAATGTAATAAAAAATTCCCACCCCCGAGATGGGGTGACAACTACCCCCAAGGTTTTAGCGTACAGCAGCATGATATAGAAAATGATCTTTGGACTATTTCCTACCTTCTGCGAAAATTTCAAGTAAATCCATGCTGGACGAAAAAATTGCGAGCCAAAATGCTTCATTTCCTCGACTAATAGTTTAATATAATAGCAACATAGACAAGGCGGAAACGGCGGGTTCGTTGGGAAAAATATTCCCATGAGATATTTTTGCATAATCACATTCGTGAGACATCCCAGAATAAGGTTCAAGAAGTCGCCCACATGAAAAGTGGGCCAATTTTTTTTTAACAATTTTTTTTTAATCAAATTGCAAAAATCAATATTTGTGGCCCGGACTATTTTTTTTTAGGTTTTTTGGACCATTCTGGACAAAAAAGCTCTCTTATAATTTTTCTCTAAAGTTGATCTTTTTCGAGTTATAAGCAATTTAAAATTTGAAAAACGCGAAAATGGCCATTTTTAAGACTTAATAACTCGGTTAAAAATTATTATTATGAAAGTCAGAAAGTGACTAAATCAAAGTTTAAAGTCGCCGCTACATGATCCTGAAGAAATCTGTGTCATTAATTCACTACTAAGCTGTTATGTTTAATTAATATCAATGAGCGGTTAGATCGTATTGACGCCGCTGGAAATGTGAGTGCGAGTAAGATGCACAATTGGACTGCTGGAATGGCTTCTCTCTCGCACTCAGAATTTACAGCGGCCGCACAAGTGCACGGCGCTTATTATAATTACTTAAAAATAACAGCTTAGTAATAAAATAATGACAAAAATTTCTTCAGGAGCTTGTAGGGGAGGCTTTAAACTTTGATTTGTCATATATTGACTTTCATAATAATAACTTTTAACCGAGTTATTAAGCCTTGAAAACCGACATTTTTCGTTTTTTTTTTAATTTTAAATTGCTTATAAGTCGAAAACGATTAACTTTAGAGAAAAATTATAAGAGACCTTTTTTGTCCAGAATGGTCCAAAAAATTAAAGAAAAAATTGTTGTGGCCAAAAATATTGATTCTTGCAATTTGGTTAAAAAAAATTGTTAAAAAAAATTGGCCCACTTTTCACGTGGGCGACTTCTTGAACCTTATTCTGGGATATCTCACGAATGTGATTATGCAAAAAAATCTCATGGGAATATTTTTCCCTTCGAACCCGCCGTTTTCGCCTTGTCTAACATACATAAATCAATACTTATATAGTTTGATTGTTCGATAATATTTTCTTATATGTATGTAGATTATTATCAAATATTTTTTTGTACAGCAACTTTATTGTTACATATGTTTTGTTAGGTTTATGTATAGCCACAAGAGAAGCCATCAAAAGTATGAAAGAAAATGAAATCGATGGCCACATCATTCATATCAATAGCATTACGGGTCATTGGAACGTAAGGATCGACGACATCAATGTCTATCCTGCTACTAAATATGCCGTAACCTCACTAGCTCAAACTTTAAGGAGAGAGCTATCAAAGTCAAAAACTAAAATAAAAGTGACGGTACGTAGTAAAAGTTTATATGATAGACCTGGATCCCGCGTACCAAAAAAAAGTTGATTAATAGCAAGCTGAAATTTTGTTACTCCCTTAACGGTGTCTAGTCGGACAAACTTTGATGTATGGGAACACTGTAACAGGGGAAGTTTTAATTGTGGAACAGTTTTAAAATATGGAACGTCAGATTACGAAAACGCCCCATGTATTTTGTCGGACAGAACTTCCAATTGATTTGTTATCCTTTCATCACACCCTCATCCCAAAATCAGACTGCTATTACTAACCGACAAGATTCCTGTCATTTGACATGTTCTTCATATTCCACCCATTAAAATGCCCAGTTGGTGATAAACACCAGTCTGATTTTTGCATGAGAGTTTAATGAAATGGTAACAAATCAATTGGAAGTTCTATCCGACCAAATTCATGGAACGTTTTCGTAGTCTGACGTTCCAAATTTTTAACCTGTTCCACAATTAAACCTTCCCCTGTTCCAGCGTCAGGGCCGCCGCTACCATGTGTGCAAAGTGTGCATCGCACACAGGCGGCCAACAATAGGGGCGGCCAACAATAGGGGCGGCCAAAGCAGGCCACTGATGATACTACTTTTTTTAATACGCAAATAAGTTCAAATAATTAAATAGTAATGTTTCAGATAATCCTAATTCTAAAGTCTAATATTCCAAACAATAATAATTATTATTATTACGTGATAATACTAAAATGCGATTTATTTAACATTTATAGTGTTTTTTTTTCGCGAATCTAAATATTTTTCTATTATATTAGATTGTAGCCCAGATATAACGCACGTAGAACAAATAAATAAGAATAAATTATTGTAGTAAGATGTGTTTCAACTTCAACGCCAGTTCGGATATTTTTTCTCCTGAAACTGGCGTAACTGGACAAGGTCTCTTTGAATTTATAGAGAATAAACTTGAAGAATTAAATATAAATATTATGGATAATATGCGCGGTAGACACATTGGATTGCAGAAAATCCTCGAGAGAAATATCCTCGATCATTTTTTATTCCCTTTTCTGCACATAGTTTAAATCTGGTGGTGAATGATGCAGTAAAATTAAGTTTTGAGTGGGTGGTTTTTTTTAATACTGTAGGTACAGGAACTATATGTATTTTTTCTTCTTCGAATATTTGAATGAAAATTTTATTAAAGCACCTTCCAAAGTGGACATTAAAAGCATTGTTGGACATGCGATGGGAGAGTCTGATCGATGTAATCGCACCATTAAAAACCCAGATAAGTAAAATATATAATGCTTTAGAATTTAGAAGAATTGCAAAACGATAACAAAAGGGATATGAATTTGGAAATTCAATGGATAAACATATTCAATTGTGAGAAAGTGTGTAAAGCCCTTACAGACATAAACAGCTCGGAGACTGACATTAGTGCAACCGATGTATATGAAGAAATTAAAGCTATTCAACCATATCTTACCGCAGAAAAACGTGCTGGTAATATTCTTGAATACATTTACGAAATAATATTATATCAACATTTCCTAACTCTACCCTTTACTGTAGCTAAGGGTGAGCGGTCGTTTCAAAACTTAAAATTATTAAAAATTATTTGCGATTTTCAATGAAGCAAGATAGACTTTCTGCTTTAGCAATGTTATGTATCGAACATGAAGTGTGTGCGACATTGGATATTAAAAACAAAGACATCGTCAAAATTTTTCCCGAAACGGAAGCTAGAAAAGTTTGTTTTTAGTTTATTTATGTGTTTAGGTATGTTATATTATTCACGGTTTGTTTTAATTAAATGGAAGTTTAAATTAGGATTTAGGTACAAAATCATTATAATGGGCATTAGATCATGGATATTACTCAAATTATTCAAGTATTTATCTATTTACAACTTATTATTGTTATGCATCTTCTGCACATTTCTTTAAATACTAGTATGTACATATTTCTAACGTGTTGGAAGGGGGCGGCAAATATTAAGTTGCACACGGGCGGCCAACATCTCAGCGGCGGCCCTGTCCAGCGATCTCATACATCAAAGTTTTTCCGACTAGACACCGTTAACCTATTAACAAATTTTGAGCTTGCTATTAATCAACTTTTTTGGTACGCAGGATCCAGGTCTATGACTTTTTTAAAACGGTTCTGAAACCATTTTCTGGTGGTAGTTTAACTTCTTCTTCTTTAAGTACCGTACCCATATTTAGGTGTGGGTAGCTTCTATGACAATTTGCCGATATCGTTCTCGATCTTGCGCGGCATGTAATAGTTGATCTGCTGATAAGCCAGTCCATTGACGAAGGTTTCGGAGCCATGAATATTCTTTCCTACCAATTCCACTTTTTCCGTCGATCTGTCTGTTGAGTATTAACTGCAGCATCCTGTATCTGCTACCTCTCATTATATGCCTGAGATATTAAATTTTTCTCTTTTTTATCATCTTGATTAAGGGGCTATCCTAGTGTAAAAGTAAGAAATTTATATACTTTTTTTTTTAGGAATTTCTAAAATAAAAAGTACTGTACGAATTGTTTTGAAAATTTGCATGAGCATTTATTATACAACGAAGTATATCTAAAACAGTTTTCATAAAAAAATATTGAAAATTAAACGATTTATTGGGACTAGTAGAGATCCTGAAACATAAAATTTCAAAGTAGTTATTGAAACATAAGTTATTTCCTATACCATCAACTAGGATTTTTGAAAAATATTAAAATTTGGAAAAATGACGAAGTGTTGAAATTTTTTTTTTGAAATTAGCTAAAACATTTTCATTTCCAAAAACCTCCAAATTGACATTTTTTATCCGATCAAAAAACCCCTAGTTGATGGTATAGAAAATAACTGATATTTCAATAATAACTTTGAAACTTTATGTTTCAGGATCAATTAGTCCCAATCACTGCAGCAGTGAAGTTATGCTTCTTTTCATGAGCATTTTTCAGTGAGTCACAAATCATAGAAAAAAAGGTAAGTCCGTGATAATATACATTTTAGTGACATGACATTTTAGTTAAATCTGACAGTTGTCAAATTTTATTTGCAATTTGGAAATCAATTGTGTTTATTGCGTTTATAAAATGGTATTTTCTTAGATTTGTATAGTCTTTTAAATTGTTCAGATTATATTCGTAGATATATTATATAATTCGCAAATTATTTTATTCTCGATTATGGCGCCATCTATTGACAACTAGAATAAATGTTATAAATGCCACCGACGAAATGTAATCAACAAAGTGCGTTTTTTTCTGTCACATACAATTTAATGCGTTAGAAAGAAATCGAAAAACTGTGACGCACTGAAAGATCCTCATGAGAAAAAGCATATGTTTTTATTTTCACGGTGACAGTAGATGGCGCATAAATACTTTAATTTTCAATATTTTTGTATGACAATTGTTTTGCATGTACTTCGTTTTATAGTAAATGCTTGTGCAAATTTTCAAAACAATTGGTACAGTACTTTTTATTTTAGAAATTCCCACAAAAGTATATGAATTTCGAACTTTTACACTAGGATAGCCCTTTAAGTCACCTTCGCCTTGACCTACTTTGTTTAAGACTTCTCTGTTTGAAATGCGTTGAACGTTGAACCCAAGATATTCTGAGTATTTTACGATATGACCACATCTCGAAGGCTTCTAATTTATTCATCATGTTCACCTGCATGATCCAGATTTCACATCCATATAGTAATACAGGATACACATAGCATTTTAGGAACTTTATTCTTAGTTGTAAATTCAGCTGAGAGTTGCTCAGAATAGATCTAAGTTTCATAAATACTCCTCTTGCAATTTCTATACGAGTTTTATCTCTTTTTATTGCACAACGTATTATGTTTCCGTCTTTTCCGTAATTTTTCCAGTTATTAGCGCACTCATCACTGTATAAAATATGGTTGTTTTATACTGGGAGACGAAATAATCGTATACCCTCCAACAGCTCGTTTATTTTAAAGATGAAACACCTAGATTTAGTCCAGGGCCCATCTGTTTTGAGATGGACGTTGAGAGGTGACTCAAATTTTTTTGCAGAAATTGCTTGAAAATAACTCAAATAATAATATTTCAGTTATCCTCCCTCTCAAAAAGGTCCGGAACATTCTTTAAATAATTAAAATGTCAAAAAATGAAGGAAAAATTCGATTTTTTTCTTCGTTTTTTGATTATAACTTTAAAAGTATTCATTTTCCAGAAAAGATGTACTGACATAAAAGTTGCGCAATTAAATTTCCTACAATATAGAATTAGCTAAAAGTTGAAAAAATAGTCACCCTTGTTGCAAAATAGCAATAATTGCGAAAAAAAAAACATACAAAAACAAGTATTCGCATTTTACGTTTTTCAACCATTTATGCTAGACTTATGACCTTCATATTTCAACCAGAAAAACTTTATGATACAGTAAAACAATACTGTAAATTTTATTAAGATCGGTTCAATAGATTTTGCAAAATAAATTTTGCAATCCAGCTTTCGCAAAAACAATTCATTTTTTCAAAATGTTACAGGACTGAAAATAAAGCAGATAGCAAGTTGAAATTTTTTTTGCGTATAGAAGTGTACTGTACCTTTTATTTGCAATTTGCAAAATTAAAATTGATTAGCTACCACGGCGTCAGGAATTTTTTTAAATAAACATTAATTATTGGTGCTACGCGCAGGACAGCGGTGTTCGATTCACATGAAGTTGATTTCCACCAAAATTTCTTCCAATCTTCATCTAATATATTATTTTCGTACTTCCGGGCCTAAAGTGACAACTTCACTCCCTTGTGACAGGTACTAAAGTGTCACATTTAATCCCTCCGGGATTAAATATTGACGAAACTCCCGGAACGATTAAATCACAAACAAACGAATTTAAGGGATATTTTATTGAAAAATATAATTAATTAGAATGGTAATTAACGTTAATATTCAAATTAATATTGTGACAGTTCGTCATATTGACCAGTCTTTCCTGGGTTAATGCAGCAGGTAACTGACGAGTAACAGATAGGTCCTTTTCATATTGAACTGGTGTTTGTTTCGAAGATCCTGCGGAAACAGGAAGCGAGAATGAGGACTGTGGCATAACTATAGTGGACGAATCGGCGACTTGACCAAATATTTTATCTGAAATTTTTTGTTTATTTTTAATAGACGATTCAATATATCCCTCGGCCACGTTGGAGGATTTCCATCCTCCATGTCTCTTCAGCACGTCTATTGTTGCTCCCGAATCAGCTAACAAAGACGCAGATGTGCGTCTAAAACAATGTCCCGTATAAGACGTCGCATTTTCTAATTTCAAGAAAGCTGCTATTTGCCGTGGAATTGTACCAAACATGTTTTTTCCTACTACTCGCGTAGTACATTCTTTGTTGATGTATTGAACAAAAAATTTTGAATGAGTTGTCCCTGTCTTTCGCAATGCCACATATTTCCGAAATATCGCCACAAAACTGATGGCACTGTTTTCTGAATTTTTGATCACAAAATTTCGGTCAATTTTATTTTTGGTGTTTCTAATCGCAATTAGGAAGGAATCGCCCAAATCTCTCACATCGTCGATTTCTAAATCAACCAACTCTTTTCCACGACAAGCTCCCGCAACGCCCAAAATAAGTGCAACCTACAAAAAAATTGATTTCTTAAAATTTCTGAATATAAACAAATTTCCAAATTTACCTTAAGCATTAAATATTTATCATCCGGAGCCTCCCGTAAGAACTGATCTACCTGCTCAGACGTGAGAATTCTTGACTTCTTTGGCTTAAATCCCTCATTTCTTCTCTTCAAAAAAGCTAATAATTTTGGAAATTTACTTATATCAATATCTTCTCTAATGTTAATAACCGATTTCAGCATTGAGTAATGTGCCCAGAGAGTTGAGGCACAAACCGCTTTTGATTTATCATCGAAGTAGACTAACAGCGCATTTTCAGTAGGTTGTCTCACATTTTTTAAGCGGCACCACTTTTTAAAAGCATCGTACTGCTGCTCGTATAGTTTTCTAGATTTCGGTGGTAACAATTCTTCACCTACTTCGGCTGCTCTTTTATCAATATCAGATACACCTTCTTCACTCATGATACCAATAATTATCAATAACAATGTTTCTTTACAATGACACTAGTAATGACAATGTTTCTAAATTATAACTGTCACAACGCAATGTTACTATGGTAACTTATTTTAAAGACAGTTTATTAAATGAGTTGAAGAGAGAAAAAACTGATTGAAATTATTGAAATAATTAATAAAATCATACCGGAAGTACGAAAAGTATCGTATATACCTTGCGACTGAAGTACATTTAATCCTTCAGGTAAATTATGGCCCTCCCTGCGGTCGGGCCATAAACTTTACCTTCAGGATTAAATGTACTACTTCAGTCCCGCGGTATATAATGTACTATTTCTTACTCTATATTTTGTTGTATTTTAATATTTTAATTCCACAAAAATCAAACTAATTTTATTATTGTTTGTGAAATATTGTTTAAACAATTGTATATGTTTAAAAATAATAAACTTTTATTCCCAAGTTAAAACATATGAACAAAGAAAGTTTTTGCTAAAAAAAGTGTTATTTCAAAGGATAGAGTATGGGTTTTTATTTTGCAATAAACAAATTTATTTATTTATATCGAAATGTAATAAAAATTAAAATGTATCAATAATTATCAAAGGTCGTTGGAATGCCCAATCAGAGCAAACTATCCGGTGTCCTGCGCGCAACACCAATAATTAATGTTTATTTTAAAAAAATTCCTGACGCCGTGGTGGTTAATAGATTTTAGTTTTGCAAATTGAAAATAAAAGGTACGGTACACTTCTATAAGCAAAAAAAAATTCAACTTGCTATCTGCTTTATTTTCAGTCCTGTAACAGTTTGAAAAAATGAATTTTTTTTGCGAAAGCTGGATTGCAAAATTTATTTTGCAAAATCTATTGAACCGATCTTAATGAAATTTACAGTACTGTTTAACTGTATCATATAGTTTTTCTGGGTGAAATTTAAAGGTCCTAAGTTTAGCATAAATGGTTGAAAAACGTAAAATGCGAATACTTGTTGTTGTATAGTTTTTTTCCCAATTATTGCTATTTTGCAACAAGGGTGACTATTTTTTAAATTTTCAACCAACTCTATATTGTATGAAATTTAATTACACAACTTTTATGTCAATACAACTTTTCTCGGAAATGAATACTCTTAAAGTTATAATCAAAAA
Source organism: Diabrotica virgifera virgifera (assembly GCF_917563875.1). NCBI lineage: Eukaryota > Metazoa > Arthropoda > Insecta > Coleoptera > Chrysomelidae > Diabrotica > Diabrotica virgifera. The sequence continues at coordinate 256,698,780 of NC_065443.1, forward strand.
ACGAAGAAAAAAATCGAATTTTTCCTTAATTTCTTGACATTTTGATTATTTAAACAATGTTCCGGACCTTTTTGAGAGGGAGGATAACTCAAATATTATTATTTGCGTTATTTTCAAGCAATTTCTGCAAAAAAATTTGAGTCACCTCTCAACGTCCAAATGTACTAATATTTTTACAGATGCGCCCTGGTCTAATTTTTATACTTCTAATATCTAACGGTGAAAGTTTCGGAATTTGGATGACCCTCGTCAGATAACAGCCACACTCTCAATTTTTTTAAATAGCAAAAGGGGTGATAACTAGACTTAGGCAAATATGCAAATTTCATATTTTGCATATTATGCATAAAAAATGCAAAAATTTAAAATTTTGCATATATTTATATAAATGTTCATAAAGTGCATATAATTTGAAATTTTGGTTGTAACTATAGATACATATCTTTTTATATTCAGGTAACAAATAGCTTGAAAATCTCAATATTTGCTTTTGTTTTATAATCTCTTGGTAGTCAAATTTTTGGTATCGGTATCGAAATGTAGTAACTAATAAAAGATACCGGCTTATACATAGCTTTGTCACGTTTTGTCCTTTATTTGGTTCCAACATCTGCCAGTTTATATCTCTAGGTAAAAATTTTTATTTTGACGGTCAATTTCCCTTTTGTTGTAAAATAGGCCGTGAACAAGTGTCTTTGTAATAATTATTGTAAATAATTATTGTGCTTTGAAAATGCCGAAAATAAACAGTTCAGTGCCATTCATAAAATCAAACTATAGTTTTGTTTAGAAAACATTACATATTTAATAAATAAGAGACAGTGACAGTACATTTAATAAAAGAAATTTAATCATTGTGTCAAAACATTAAAAGTAATACATAGGTATTGGGAAGGAAATTTTCCAAGAATTTAAAGCAACCATGGAAATAAACAGTGGTTACCAGTTACCAGGTTCTTTCTGAAGTGGTTCGCAAGTAGGTACTATCTGGGACATTTTCCGCACCACTTAATTTATAACCAACTATTATAGTAACTAAATTTGAAAAAAAATTTTGAACACCGTTTGATAAATTTATTGTTACCACAATTCGAAATAATATCATTTATTTGTTAAAGATCTTAAATATTTAATTACATAAGCTTGGTTTGTAAAATACATAGGTAACTACATGTTAATTAATACGACATGTGAAGACTGTAAATAAAAAAATATTGTAAATATTGTTTTATTACCTGCATATTTTCTAGATAAATATGCATATTTTTGGGTAAAATACTGCATAATTATGCGCATATTTCATACATTTATATTTGCATATTTGCCTAGGTCTAAACCATATGAAGTATCACATGACCCCGTTTGGTATTTAAAAAAAATAGGGAGCTGTCACACTCTCAATGTTAATCTTTGAAATTAGCTTGTGACGTTTTGTCTTTAAAATAAACTAGTTGGCAGAGAAGGCTAAACCTTTATTCTTTGACTGAATAATAATAATTATGTCTTAATAACAATTCTGTTTTTTAGAGTCTAAGTCCAGGAGTTGTAAACACTGAAATATTTGCAGTGGGAGGACTAACAAATTATGCAGACAGTTTAGAACAAGAAGAAGTACCAGCTCTTACACCTCGGGATATTGCTGACGCAGTAACATATATTTTGTCCACCCCTCCACATGTAAATGTAAGTAAAATCGCAACAAATGTAAATAGAAAAAATAATGGGTATTTAAGGTAAAAAGTAAGGTATCTTCTCTACAATTTAGACATACTTTAGTTACAAAACACGTTAAATTATGCAATTGGACAAAAAAATTCAAAATTATAGATCATCATATACAGAGAGGATCTAAATTATGGAATAAATTCATTTTCTCTAAAATGAACGACACTGGAGAAAAATCCTGAAACAGGTCGATTTTTATTTTTAAATTACAATTGTTTGACATATATTTCATACTAGTGACGTCATCCATCTGAGCGTGATGACGTAATCAATGATTTGTTTAAATGGGAAGAGGGGTCATGTGGTACCTCATTTGAAAGAGTGTTCAATTCTCTATTCAGTAATATAAACGATAATATCATTAATTATACAGGGTGACCAAAAAAATAATTTTTGTATTAAATTAATTGACGCAAAAAGAAGAATGCATGTAATTTATTTATCTCAAACTACATTTTACGGCTGTCAGTAAATAGAAAAAAATGTTTATTTCACAAATAAACATTTCTTTTCGTTTAAATTAAATCACAAACAGCCTCCCACCTACCTCTTGGTAGTTTGAACATTTAATTTAAGCGAAAAGCAATGTTTATTTTTCAAAATAAACATTTTTTTTCTATTTCCTGACGGCAATAGAATGTATTTTGAATTAAATAAATTTCATACATTCTTCTTTTTTCGTCAATTAATTTAATTCAAAAATTACTATTTTGGCCACCCTGTATAAATAATAATATTATTGTTTATATTACTGTATATAAAATTGAACATCCTTTTAAATGAGATGCTACACGACCCCTATTCCTATTTAAAAAAATCATTGATTACGTCACCACGCTCAGATGGATGACGTCACTCGTATTAAATATATGCCAAAAAATTGTAATTTGAAAATAAAATTCGAACTCTTCCGGGATTTTTCTCTAAAGTCGTCCATTTTAGAGAAAATGAATTAATTCATAATTTAGATCCTCTTTGTATAAGCCCTGAAGCAAAATAAAATATTTATAGCGACACGCTTCATTTATTATTTTTTTTAATTACTTATTTTAAATATTAATTTTCTTTTCTAAACGAAAATAATATGGGTCATTTAAAATTCACATGTGTTTCGCTCCTAAAATACAAAACCAGATTGTATAAAATTAATGTTTTTTTTTTGGGAAACAAATTCCCCATTAAATAGTTACCTTATCAGACCTTATGTCAATAAATCACTTTTTAAATGCATTCGAAGACGCTTCTTAAGTGGCCAGCCTCTTTATGCCAATAAATTAGACCTTAACTTAAAACCACAGACATGTGTTTTCAGTTCAGTCGATCCACAAAAACGAGTCGATACACAAGCCCAGCAGGCATCGGTCGGTCTTACAACCATCGCTGGGCTCAAACAATAACATTTTCTCTTACGAGATATAAGCACGCCTTTTTAACCAAAAATAAATAAATATTACTGTTTGTTGTTTTTACACTTATTTAAATTCCCTTTAATTTAATTCCGTTAACCACCAACGGAACATACTAAAAGATCGGGAAAATAATCTTATTCTACCAATTTATAAGAAAGAGGAGAGAAATAACTAAGAGATTTATAGAGCACTATATCTAGCGCAAGTGGTATTTAAAGCGTAAATTATTTACTAAAATAATAGAGGATAAATTAAGTGTCGAAATTGAAAGAAAAACTAGAAGAAGAACAAGCGGCTGTCAGAAAACAAAGATAGAGAACAGATAACATTTTTGTAAAATTCGCAAGGAAAATAATTTCCATAGCTGGTTGTATATCATTAATCACAAAAAATTATTAAAAGCCTTTATAAAAGGTGAATTTTATTTAAAAATCACTTAAAGGACAATCCTTTAAAGGGGCTCAGAACGTTTTCGAACTAAAAAAGAATGTGTATGTACTTTGTACGCACGTACGAAGTTATACTTCTATTATATGATTTCAACGAAATCAACATACTGTGGAACAGTTTATTTATATTTTATTTAAAGATTAAACTAATTTTTACTTACTACTTTCCAAAAATTTTTAATAAAACAATACCAAAAATTAAAAAAAAAATAGAAAACACCCGGATTCGAATCGGGAACCTCTTGATCTCCAGTTGAACGCTTTACCACTGAGCTATACTCCTTTTGTTTGTGCGAGTGCGGACTACAAGATTTCTCAGACATAGTGTCAAATAGACCAATTGAAGTATAAAAATACTTTAAATACTAGGTACTTATCTTATTCCCGAGGTAGACAAACCTAAAGATACAAAAATTATAATAAATATATTTACTAAAAACACTAATATATTCTTTCCACACTTTTTTGGACTAATACATATAGGTATAACTTAAAACATTTAGCAACTAACGCCATACTGTCTGTGTGCGCATGCGCGCAGAATAATAAAAATTCACTCCCAATCGCGCCTAAAGAAGTACATATAACTTCAAAAATTCATCATCAGTGCTGTTAACGGGTTTTAACCGCTGTTAACGTTAACATCCTTGAGCCAACAAATTATATATCGGTAAAAACCCTTTAAATGTTGTACAATTATAGAAAGTTTAGATTTTTATAATAAAATTAAAGTGCTGTTTAAAATAATCCTAGGTATAACATCAGGTATTACATAAGTTGACTCCACACACAACACGTGGGTTGCTTTGTTAGGAAAGTAGATCCTCACATTACGTACAGTAATTTTATGGGAAGATTTCAAATTTCAAATTTCAAATTTATTCAAAAATATGTGTGTACAACATTTTACATTTAGATCCTATTATTAGTGTCGACTGACTCAGCACCATGCCTAGGCAAGAGTTGCCTGTTTTGCACTGTACTATGTCAATCGAAACTGTATCAATTCTACATAAAAGTAGTATTAAGGTTGGAACTAAGAAGTAACATACCTAACTGTCGAAGAGATAATGCAACAGAACAAGACGGACGGTAAACCTCTCTAGCTACTGAATACTTTGTTAATTATAATACCAATATACACCCAAATTTTACTCTGATTATGCTGTCGTTCATACATTAAGACATTGCGTCCAAAAATAATTGTAAGTGGGTTTTTAGATAGGTTTTTATGTATTTTTTAAATTTAAATAATTTAGGTTCTTGTTTGATATGTATAGGAATTATGTTATAAAATTTAGGTCCAAAGGACATTAGGAATCTTTGTGTTACTGAATTTTTGAACTGCTGAATACTAATATCCATATTTGTTACTGATCGAGTTAATCGGTTGTTATGAAATTTAAATTTGTTTGAGTTTATATAAACATTTAAAACACAGTTGTAGATGTATAGGGATTTAACACTAAATATCTTGGATTCATCATATAATTTTTTTGTTGGATACAGTTTTCTTTTTTTAAAAATTATTTTTAATAGAGTATTTTGAACTGTTTCTAAAATGTTAAGAGTTTTGTTAAACGCGCCACCCCATGCTACAATACAATATCTTAAGACTGATTCTGCAAGCGAGTTATAAACCATGATTAATTTTTTCCTGGGTAGAATATCTCTCAAGATATAAAATTTATGCATTAGAGCCCTTATTCGGTTACTGACATGAGTGATATGGTCTGATCAACGTAAATGTTGATCTATGAAGACACCTAAATACTTTATAGAGAAAACGTTTTCTATTGAAGAACAGTCACAATTTTGTCCTTGAAATTTTGCGTTATGCAATTTTATATGAAAATTTGTAGGTTGGTCAACAATTGTTGGGCTAAAGGCTATATATTTTGTTTTATTAATATTTAATGTCAGTTTGTTAAATTTTAGTCATAAGTTTAGCTGTTTTAGGTTCATTTCAGAGCTGGTTTTAACCTCCTCCCATGTTTTCCCCATAAATAATATTGCCGTGTCATCGGCATAACAAACAATGTGGCCGTTGAAATTATTAATTCTTGTGATATTGTTCAGATAAATAATAAATAAAAGTGGTCCTAATACTGTTCCTTGTGGTACTCCGAATTTTATTATAGATTCAGAACTCAATTCTGGGCCAATTTTTACTCGTTGAGCTCTTTCCGACAAATAATCTGCTATTAGATTTAGTGCAATTCCCCTAACCCCATAATTACTTAGTTTATCTAAGAGAATTTTATGAGAGACCGTGTCAAACGCCTTAGCTAAATCAAGGAAAACCACTAAGCATTTCAATGATTCATCCACAGCTCCTATCACTTTCTCCAGTAGGTCTTCTACAGCCCTTTCTGTACTTGATTTTTTTACAAAACCAAATTACTTATCTAAAATAACCTTATTTATATGAAAAAATTCAAGCAACCTTTCTTTTAGGGCCATTTCAAATATTTTAGCAAAATTATTTATTAAAGAAATGGGCCTATAGTTGTTCAGTTTACTCGAATTTTCGGATTTAAAAATGGGGGTGACTGTAGATTCTTTCCATTGTAGTGGTATTTTACCACTTTGAAAACACAAATTTATAATATGAGTTAAAGGCTGTGTGATTAGATCATGGATATTTTTTATTGTTTTAGCATATAATTTATCTGGTCCAGGAGCACAGTTATTTTTTAACTTTGATATTAGTGAAAATTGAGAAGAATTTTACTTTTTTTAATATATTTGGAGTGAGAAACATTACAAAAAGAAAAATATAAACAGGGGAGGAGCTAGTACTAGAACTCGTAGACTTAAAATGTGTAAGAGATGGACAAATGCCTGATAAATACCTATAACAGCTAATAACCTCGAGTAATCTTATATAAATTGTGTGCATAACTTTAGGATTTGACAGACAAAGAAGAAATTTAAAATTAAAGTTGACAATTCATACTTTAAATGCGTTTTTCTCAAAACTGCTTTTTTCAAAGCCTGTAGACATTGTAACACAAAAACTACTTGACCAACTCACCTGGAATCGTGTATATATTTTCTTTAGGCATTCCTTGAGGTAACGCTGTCGAGATATTTTTTGTTTTATGTTTATTTTTTGTTTAAAAATAATAAATATGTTGATTTTTTTCCTTTTTGCAAAAAAAATCGTTGTTTTGACTTCTGAGTGATAGCAAACAGTCAAAATTCGATAAAACCAACAAACTCGACAGCGTTACCTCGACAAACTGATAAGCTAATAAAATCTTTTTGAATTTTTTGTTTACCATGATCTACTGATGAGTTCTGATGTCCACCGCAAAATTTATTGTTTTTTGAGGTGCCTTTAAAAATTTGCTACCGTTGGCTTATTTTTCAATATTTTTCATTGAATTTTTTTTGAATAATTTATGAATTATAGTGAATATGCCTATTTAATTTAAAAATAAAATAATTCTAGCATTGAGTAAAATGTACTTGAAATATTGATTTCAACCCATACAGCCCCCCTTAAGGGTAGCTGTGACACGATTTTGATAGGCAACCCATGCTAGAAATATTTATCTATGTATGAAATTTAATAAAAAAAATGTTTCATCCGGCAAGCAGATGGGTACAGATCGACCTACACACAACCAAACGTATATGGAATCATCTGATATTTCTTATTATTTCATGCGAATTTAAAAAACGAACACACGAAGTCAAACAATATTTATTTTAAAGCAATTTAATAACAAATAGATAAGAGTTAAATAAAACAATAAAGTATTTAACAAACAAATTGAAACTAAGATTAAAAAGGGTTCAAGGCAGGTTTTGTTTATATTCGATTCAGAGTTGGACTACCATCTCCATATAGCAACTATTTCAGCATCCTTATGCATCATCAGTGAAGTTTATGCAGTCACAACTCTGAAGGGAATACAAACATTCTGCCTCTTTTAAGGCAAACCATCGCGATGCAATGAACCCACCTTTTGAGACGCAATCTAGCGACATCTCTCGTATTACGAGGAAAACAACGGAAAGCCCCAGATACAAAGTTTACTACTTTTTAAACAATTAGAATAATTGAAATAAAAATATAATAAACAATATTTTAAATCTAAGACTTTTCGTTAATAAACTGCTTTCTGGCTGCATCCCATATCTCCGGATTTTACAATATATAATCACGTAGAGACGACGAAAATAGGAGAAAGCAAATAGAGGACACTTAGGCCACGCATTTACCTTCTCTTCGTCTAGGAAAAGGACCGAAAGACAGTTTCTAAATACTCACAAATTGAGTAAAAATGAAAAAGATAAAAAAGGGTTCAAGGCAGGTTTTGTTTATATTCGATTCAGAGTTGGACTACCATCTCCATATAGCAACTATTTCAGCATCCTTATGCATCATCAGTGAAGTTTATGCAGTCACAACTCTGAAGGGAATACAAACATTCTGCCTCGTTTAAGGCAAACCATCGCGATGCAATGAACCCACCTTTTGAGACGCAATACAGCGACATCTCTCGTTTTACGAAGAAAACAACGAAAAGCCCCAGATACAAAGTTTACTACTTTTAAACAATTAGAATAATTGAAATAAAAATATAATAAACAATATTTTAAATCTAAGACTTTTCGTTAATAAACTGCTTTCTGGCTGCATCCCATATCTCCGGATTTTACAATTAGTCCAGAAAGCCACTGCGCATCCGCTATGAAAAATATTCTAATTCGGATTTTTTGCACAATCTTACTCAAAAAGGACTCCTTTTAACAAATTTGCATGTTGCCAGGACCAAAAGGTGGTCAAAAATTTTTTAAACGTTTGTTTTTTTGTTTTTTTCCTAAAATTATTATTTTTGCATAGAAAAAAGTTTTTTTAGGTTTTTTGGATCATTCCAAACAGAAAAGGTCTTTAGTGACTTTTCTCTAAAAATGATAGTTTTTGACATATAAGCGATTAAAAATTGAAAAATTGCGAAATCGGCCATTTTTAACCCTCAAAAACTATGTGAAAAACTGAAAATTTGAATGTTGCCAAGGTCAGTAGATATTCTTTAAACATCGATTGATGAAATCCCGAAGAGTTTTTTGCAATACAATATTCAAAACTCCTTTGCTTTTTAATTGCTAATCAAGCTTGCGCGACACTATTTTCCACCGACAGTATGGTGCAAATGAAAGGAATAAATTCGTTATTTCGTAAACTGGCGACTTTAAGGAAAAATCCCGAAACAGGTCGATTTTTATTTTTAAGTTATGATATTGTGGCATATATGGTATACTAGTGACGTCATCCGTCTGGGCGTGATGACGTAATCGATGATTTTTTTAAATGAGAATAGGGGTCGTGTGGTAGCTCATTTGAAAGGTTCTTCAATTCTCTAGTCAGTAATGTAAACATTTACATAATTATTCATACAGGGTGTGCTTCTACTTCTTTTTTTGTCAAATAATTTAATTTAATAAAAGTTTTTTGGACACCCTGTATAAATATTTATGTAAATGTTTATATTACTGAATAGAGAATTGAAGAAACTTTCAAATGAACTAGCACACGACCCCTATTCTCATTTAAAAAAATCATCGATTACGTCATCACGTCCAGATGGATGACGTCACTAGTATACCATAAATGCCACAATATCACAACTTCAAAATAAAAATCGACCAGTTTCGGGATTTTTTCTTAAAGTCGGCAGTTTAGGAAATAACGAATTTATTCCTTTCATTTGCACCATACTGTCGGTGGAAAATAGTGTCGCGCACACTTGATTAGCAATTAAAAAACAAAGGAGTTTTGAATATTGTATTGCAAAAAACTCTTCGGGATTTCATCAATCGATGTTTAAAGCATATCTACCTACCTTGGCAACATTCAAATTTTCAGTTTTTCACATAGTTTTTGAGGGTTAAAAATGGCCGATTTCGCAATTTTTCAATTTTTAATGTCAAAAACTATCACTTTTAGAGAAAAGTCACTAAAGATCTTTTCTGTTTGGAATGATCCAAAAAACCTAAAAAAACTTTTTTCCATGCAAAAAAAATAATTTTAGGATAAAAACAAAAAAAAACGTTTAAAAAATTTTTGACCATCTTTTGGTCCTGGCAACATGCAAATTTGTTAACTTTTTGAGTAAGATTGTGCAAAAAATCCGAATTAGAATATTTTTCCTAGCGGATGCGCAGTGGCTTTCTGGACTAAATATATAATCACGTAGAGACGACGAAAATAGGAGAAAGCAAATAGAGGACACTTACAAATTGAAACTAGTTGTTTTAAAGTCAATAGCACAAAAAATTTCATTGTAAACCGAATAATGTTTAAATTGTTTTTATTTATTTTTTTGTTTTTTTTTTGGGTTGTCAATGGTATCACCTCTAGTCCTTAAGCAAGCTTCAGTTTGCGTGGGCACGCTCCTAATCAAATTATCAACATTTTGTTGTGGTAGGTTGCTCCATCCTTCAAGAGCAACCTTCCTTTATCATGCAAGAAAATTAAATTTTCTCCTGTTGCACCTCTCCAGAGCCCATAACTGTCTCCTGCTGTATACTTCTTGGCACGAACTCTTCTTCTTATCATTTCAACTGAAAAAGTTACACCTGTAGCATCCATAAGCTGCCTTTGGAGCTGAAGGTGAGAAATGGTTGGGTGTCCGTTATTACTTTTTGGCGAATTTCCCTTGCTTTATTTTTGAGCTTTCCTAGTTCCTGTTACCTAGCATAGGTTTTGGACAGAACGCCCTGTGTAACACCTAGCTCTACAGCTATTACCCTCTGAGAACATTATTTGCTCCACAAGAGTAATAATCTTTCTCCGTTGTAAGTTCTATAACCCCACATAAGGCATATTTTCGTTTTTAAACGCAAAAGTTAGTTTATTTATTTTTAGCCTAATAAAATAAAAAAGTCAAAATGTAAATTCGTACAGGTTAAAACAAATTTTATATCAAAGTTTAGGTGGGTTCTTCTTCTTCACGTGCCATATCAGAATTATCCGACGTTGGCGATCACCATTGCGAAGGCTTCTCGATCTTCTGCAATATGGAATAGTTGTCCTGCATTTGATATCTGAGTCCATTCACGAATGTTTTTTAACCAAGAAACTTGTTTCCTTCCTACACCTCTACGGCCCTCTATTTTGCCTTTAAGGATCAGTTGTAATATTTTATATCGACTTTCCCTCACTATATGTCCCAGATAAGACATTTTTCGATGTTTAACAGTCTTTAGCAGTTCTCTATCTTTGTTGACCTTCCTTAGTACTTCTTCATTAGTTTTTCTTGCTGTCCAGGGTATCTTCAGCATCCGTCTATGAATCCACATTTCCAATGCTTCAATTCTGTTCATAATCGATACTTTTAGCGTCCACAGTTCTGCACTATACAAAAGTACGGACCAAACATAGCACTTGACCATTCTTTGTCTTAGTTCTAAACTGAGATGATTATTGCAAAGAAGTGACTTCATTTTCGTAAAAGTGGTTTTAGTCATTGCTATTCTACGTTTTATTTCTATGTCTGTATCTAGATGGTCCGTTATCACAGTTCCCAGATATGTCATTTTGTAAACTTTCTCAACTTGGACTCCGTTTAATTGAAGCTTTGCATCGGGATGTGGGTCACGACTAAACACTAAAAATTTGGTTGTATTTGAGTTTATTTTAATGCCCATTTCTTCTACTACCTCGTGAATACGATCAAGCAGAATTTAGAGACCTTCAATATTATCTGACAGAATTACTGTATCGTCTGCATATCTTATCACATTAAGTAGTTCTCCGTTGATTTTTATATATGGCTGTCTCTCAAGTGCCTTCAAGTGCCTTGGTACACTTTAGGTGGGTACAGAAGATATTTTCAAGAAAGTATCCAAATCATACAAGGGGATCATTGTTTAAAAAATTAAAAAGGGGTCATTTTTGCAAAAAATATACTTTTTTAACTGCTGAGGTAATTCACTTATTAATGAAGGTCTATGGGATTTTTTTCTGCAAAGTTGAAGGGTAAATATTTCACATAAGACTTACTAAATTAAATTTGACCCCCTATAAATTGGTCCAATAATATTTAATATTTTTTGAGATATTGAATTTGTTTATTAAATGTTACTATATTTTTAATTTCAAAAACGCGGTTGTTGCCAAAGAAATATTCACCTGCTTAAGATGTCATTATTTTTATTTTTATGTATATTTTCGATAAATGTATAGATTAATTCAAATTTCAATTAAACTCCCCCCTAAGATGGCATTAGAAAATTATTAAAATTTGCTTATAATTTGTTTTTTTAATAACGTCGCGGGGATTAAGTATTTTGAAATGTCGTTTCGATAATTAAGTTCCTGGGAATTTTTTACTAATTAACAAAATTTTTTTGTCGTTTTTTCTTCTTCTTTTTTTTGGAGTTACATTATTACAGGCCCTTTTAGGGTTAAATTTTATTAAGAATATCGAATCTCTGAGTTGCAGATTCTAGACCTAAAAATATTAAGATTTAACTAAAATCTCTTAAATAAAATGTGGCTACTTACTGAGTTACAGGGTATTTTATTTAAAAATTTAAAAATTATTGTTACCAAGTACTTTAAAACTATTTGACGTATCCTTATCATACTTGGCAGAAAGTGTGGCTATTATACACCCTACTAAATTGTGATTAATAAACGTTTCTAGCTAGTGCCAGAGACGTACGACAGGGGATAGTGAATGATTGACCCTTCCCAAATTCTACGCCACTGAGTGAATTACTATTTTAGCGAAATTTTTCGATTCTCCAATACTTTGTATGTAAATAACTTTATTGGTATTGATAAAGCCATCAGTTTGAGAGATATTGGAAGTTTAAAATGAATGAATGAATGAATCAAAATAACTATGCGTTTCATTTTTAACGTCCAATATCTCGAAAACTGATGACTTAATCGTTACCAGTAAAGAGCATATTATTTACATAGAAAGTATTGGAGAATCGAAAAATTTCACTAAAATAGTGATTCCCTCAGTGGCGTAGAATTTGGGAAGGGTCAACCGTTAACTATCCCCTGTCGTACTCCTCTGGTAGTAGCTAGAAACTTTTATGTATCACAATTTAGTAGACTGTATAGTACATACACTTTCTGCCAAGTATGATAAGGATACGTCAAATAGTTTGAAAGTAATTGGTAAAAATATTTTTTAAATTTTTAAATAAACAGTAAATATACTCAGTAAGTAGCGACACTTTTTGTTTAAGTGATTTTAGACCAATCTTAATATTTTTATGTCTAGAATCTACAACTTAGAGATTCGACATTCTTAATGAAACTTAACCCTAAAAGGGCCCGTAATAATATAACTCCAAGAAAAAAAAGAAGAGGAAAAAAAGACAAAAAAATTTGTTAATTAGTGAAAAATTCCCAGGAACCCAATTATCGAAACGGCATTTCAAAATATTTAATCCCCGCGACGTTATTAAAAAACAAATTATAAACAAATTTGAATAATTTTCAAATACCATTTTAGGGGAAGTTTAATTGAAATTTGAATTTATCAATACATTTATCAAAAATATACATAAAAATAAAAATAATAAGATTTAATTCAGGTGAATATTTCTTTGGCAACAACCACGTTTTTGCAATAGAAAATAGAGTAACATTTAATAAACAAATTCAATATCTCAAAAAATATTAAATATTTTTGGACCAATTTTTTTTTCTTAATACTGATAACATAGTGCAACTTAGTCTGTAAAATAAGATATTTTATAGTGCTTATTTAAAACGCTAAAAATAATTTTTTGAAAACTTGTTTTTAAAGATTTATATACAATTATTTAAATAAATAGGGGGTGAAATTTAATTTAGTAAGACTTATGTGAAAGACTTACCCTTCAACTTTGCAGAAAAAATCCCATAGACCTTCATTGGTAATTGAATGACCTCAGCAGCTAAAAAAATATTTTTTTTGCAAAAATGACCCCTTTTTAATTATTTAAACAATGATCCCCTTGTATGATTTGGATACTTTCTTGAAAATATCTTTTGTACCCACCTAAACTTTGATATAAAATTTGTTTCAACCTGTACGAATTTACATTTTGATTTACATGTAGTGTAATTTTATTTTACTAGACTATTTCGTTCAATTTGCAACTCAAGCAAATAACCTATACCGTACCGAGCTGCACTATCTGATTGTCTTATAGATTTGTTTATTTGCCATAAAAACCTTTATTCTTCGCAACAATAACAAGTTTTTTCAAAAGAAATAAATATTACTTTGAAATACATGGTGATTCCATATAAGTTTGTTTGTGTGTATATTCGGATCCCGTACTATTACATCATAATTTAGAATAGTTTTGACGCTAAGTGTATTAAGTATCGATCATTGTTGTATACTATTCACTATAGCACGCACATGGGCGTCCGCAGGATCAAAACTAGGGGGGGGGCAAGTTTGAGAAAAAAAAATTGGTTAGATAAGCAATAATAAATATAGACGTAAATTGAGAGGGGAGATGGGGAAGGGATTTCCCTCAGAAAAGTTTTGAAATAACGTTTTTGGAGCCAAAATTATAATTCAACGCCTTCATACAAAAATGAAGCAAACTAAATATAATTCAAATATTTAAAAACTTTTTAATGCTTTTTACAAAAACGTGACGCAAATTTAACAAGTTTATTTCCTCCTTGATAAGCAATCGATTTGTGAAGCAAGATAAATTGTCTATTTACACTGCAAACACTACACAAGAATTGTTTATGAATACTATTATTTAAACAACAATTTACGCGGATCAATTGTAAATTCTTGTAAAACTTTCTCTACAAACTCTTTCTTTTTTGGTAATATTTGTTTCCGATGAATACTCATTAGAGCTAACCCATTAAGGCGATCTTCGACCATTGTACTCCGCAACCATGTTTTTATTCTTCGAAGACTGCTGAACGACCTCTCAACTGTACACGTAGTGCAAGGCAATGTTACGAGAATTTCCAGCAATTTTTTTATTAACGGATAAAAAGTAGTGGAAGCTCGAACCAGTTCAAAAATTTCAAGGGTGTTGAAGTTGTCTAACTCATTATTAAGGAGTTTTTTATTCCAATGTTCTACCCATACTTCTAGCTCTGCATCTATTCCATCTATTTCATAGTGGTTTAAGGATTGTCTCAGTTCTAATTTAAGGCAATTTAAATCAAGTTTGGAAAAATTCTTGGGATGCAGAAGACTCAGAGCGAAGGCTGGCGTATTTTCTTCGGAAAACCGTGTCTCTAGAGAAGATATGATAGAATCCAGATACGGAAGAATCATGGATCGCCTCCAGTATTCACTAGGCGTATCAGCTGGTTGATTGCTTCTATGCTGTTGCTTGTTTACAGTTCTAGGTGTAGATAATTCAAAACCGCATTCTTCGGCTATCTTATTGGCTTCATGCAATAAAGTGTTTGTTACGTTCTCTGCGTTCTGTCTATGTTTTTTAAAAATATCCATGATTTGACGAATATGTTCCGCTACCTTTAAAACATTAGTTTGCGCAGATTGTAGGCGGTTGACTATAGGCTCTAGGTATTCAGAATATTTTGCAATCAAAATAACAGCGACGATAAATCCTGACTTGCATGCCGCAGAATGCAACTGATAAGATATTTTTCTAGTGGCCAAATTTCCTTCAACGGATAGGGTTTGCAAGGCCTGTACAATTTCAATGAAATTTTTTCGAAAAACCCTGATTACCTTGTATTTCTCGGACCACCGTGTTTCGCAGAGGCTAGGGATATTTGCTATCATATTTCTTCTTAATACTGATTCACGGAAGAAATTGGTTATATCTTTAATAGTGGCAATAGTATTACGCACTTCATTTAAACGGTTCAAATCGTTCACAACTAAATTTAATCTGTGTGACGCACAGTGGAAAAAAAAAGATTTGCTGTATTTTTTCCTTAAAATTGCTTGAACTCCGCCTTCCTTTCCCGACATAGTGGAGCAACCATCAAACCCCAGGCCGACACATTTGAGCGGATCAACTTCATGATTTGTCAGGAAATCATCAATTGCCTTTGCAATGCTTGGTGCATTCAGAGCATCGAGCTGAACAAACCCTGTAAATTCTTCACGAATTTCTTCTGCTTCTTCATCAAAATATCTCAAACCAATTGACAACTGTTCTTTGCCTGAAATGTCAGCGGTTTCGTCAGCTAATATTGCATAGTAGTTTGCTTTTCTGACTTTTTCAAAAATTTCTTTTCTAATTACGTGGCCGCAGATGTCAATTATTTCATTTTGTATCCTCACTGACTTGTATGAGGCATTCTTAGCGCCATGTTCAAAATGCTCCTGCAAAATTTTGTCTCCGGCCTCAATTCGAAAATTACACAAGTCTTGGAAAACACCCTCACTCGATTCTTTCCCACGGAGAGGTAAATCATGAGTGCCTGAGAAGACGATACATGAGATAACTGAACATAAGACTTTTCTGTTAGTTTCTATTGTTTTGCTCGCAAACTCGTTGATTTGAATGTCAACTGGTTTCGCTGTTAAAAAAGCTTCCGCAGCCTTGCTTGCCATCTTGTGGTATTGATTGTTTGCATGATCTTTGCAGCATGTGTGGACATCTTTGTATTTATTAAAGGCCCTTATCATAAATGATCCCAATGTCCCTTTGATTGTCCCTTTCGGTGGAGGAAAGACGACACAGAATTTACAAAAGGCTCCTTTCAAGCGCTTTGAATATACTAGCCACGGGCTATATAAGTCCAACCATTTATGGTTAAATTTTCTTTTTAAATGTGCAGCATCTCTCACAAAATCATAATCTGTAGGCGGCACCCAAGTTTCTTTCAGCAGTTTCATTTTTTCTTGAACTGACAGCGTAGATATACTTCCCACGTATCTGCCAATATCATAAATGTGGTCATCAGTATGTAAGGCCGACAACTCGGTATCTGATACTTCTTTGTCTTTCATATTTCCTAAGGGCGGCCCTGTTGGATCATCTGAACTAGTTGATGGAGCATCCAGTTTGCTTATTTTATAATCGCATTCATCTCTGCAATTAGGCACCGGAGAGCTTGGATTGTTTTTTCTTTTCTGACCTTGCGAACCTAAAAGCATAGAAAAATGGTGGTACCCCAATATTTTCATGTTATCCTACCCACTCCCCATCCTTTAGTTTAGGCTATTGTTCATAATGAAAAATTTGAAATAATAAGGAAGAAAATCGAAACGAAATTTTTATGATTGAATATGTATGTTGATAAGTATGGTTTAGGTACCTACCTACATGAAAATATTTCTGAGTTCTAGTAAATTTTAAGAATAGTACCTGCATTTCTGAGGGTGGGCAAAATATTAGTTTTTTGCAGCCCAAAATATTAATTTTTGCAACCAAAAATATTATTGTTGTTCAAAACTTGTTGAAAAAACGTAAACAATTACAATATATTTATTTTTGTTTTAATTTTTGTCCATATCTTTTTTGTGACTCAAAATAGGTATAGCCATTGCTTCAAGAAAAAAGTTTTAAGGTCATGTCAACAAAAAAATGTTCATTTTCTTCAGTTTTTCTCAATAACCTGTAAGTTTTTTCCCATATGTATTGAACATTCGTTATCATTAGAAATCTAAAAATAAATTAACGCTATACAAAATCCAATATGACGCTCATAGGAAATAAAAAACTTGATGGTAGGTAGTTCCATCTAACCGAAACGTGGCAATGAAAAACTAGCTAGAAATTATTGGTTAAAAAGTTTCTTAAAAAAATAATTTTTTTTTAATTTTCTAGCAAACCAAATAATGTAAATTAATTCTGAGTTCACTATCCATCAAATTATCTAAAAAAATTCCCTATTTAACCAAATTTCGAAATTTGAAAAAAATCTATCACATTTTATCACAACTTTTCAAAAGGTAAAAGATGCCAGTTTTGTTTTTTGACAGAATGTGACTGCAATAGAAACAGTTATAGGCAAAGATTTAAAAAAAAATATATTGCTTTATTTTTTGCATTATTTTCTAGGCATCACCTTAAGAAAAAAATAATATTTATTTACACTTCAAAAAATGCCGATTGAAAATTTAATTTCCTTCAAAAAACCTTAATATAACAACTCACATCTTTTTTTATAGTATATAAGGGGAAAGGAATAAAATGCAAAATTTTGACGTCTGTCAAAATTTTCAATGTATTTTAAATGTAATCGTTTTTTCGAATCCTGAGAAAACTAACAAGTATTTTTGAAAAAGTTAAACGCAGAATGAAAGATTACTTTATTACCGAGGGCCGAAAGTCCCTTAGAATGAATAAAAAGTTTCTTTTGAATGAGATATTTGAAATTAAAAATCACACTAAATTTTCTCTTAGTTTTTCACCCCTGTAACTTATCAAAATAAACATTATAGAAGTTTTCAGGGGCTTTCGGCCCTCGATAATAACGTAATTTTTCATTCTGTGTTTCAATTTTTCAAAAATACTTATTAGTTTTCTCAGGATTCGAAAAAAAAATGAATATTATTTAAATAGCATTGAAGCCGAAAGTTCGTACCCATCCCCTTAAGTATCATACGAACATATTCAATAATAAAAATTCTTTTTAAAAATGATAGTCAAGACTAGTCAATAGCGTAACTAATCTAAAAGTAGTATCTAAATTTACTAGTTATAGCTTACCAAGTGGAAAAAATTTCAGAATATCCATCGTAAAACAAATACACCAAAGACACAAACCACTCGTACGAATATCAAAATTCGGGAGATCACTCTTGCAACTTATTACTTTAACATCTACTATCTACTAAAGCTAAAGAATGACTGACAAACTGAAATGAATAATAACGAATCCTAGAGCAAAGCTTGTGCTCAAACTTCAAAGAATCTAAAACTCGTTGAATTGCATATTTGGACTTATTAGTTGTTCTTCGAAATACTTCCGGTTTGAGTTAAATGTATTCCCAGAACTCTAAGGCCATCAAAATATTTGGTTCTACGAATTCAGGGGTGGTGGCTACTGCTGTTGCTTTCAGATTTAAAAAATATTAGGTAAATAAAATAATAACAGGTTTTAATTTTCGTTTAAGTTTTGTTAAGTTTATATGGTATTTTCGTCCCAGCTAGAATGTAGAAACAGAGTAGTTGCATTCAAAATCAAGATTAAGTTACAACTTTATATTTTTCTATATTGCTTATTCACCAATTTTACACTCGCCTCGGCCTCTCTAGGGGGGGGCAGCTGCCCCCCCCCTGCCCCTCCCTGTGGACGCCCATGAGCACGCATTATCTAATAATTATCAATAAATAACTATTTTTAGTAAAGATAGTTTTGATAAGTCAAAATGATGATAATATTCATCGACTTTAAACAAACTTAATGTTTATTTATTTTGCTTAAGTCTGCGTAATATGTAATAATTATCGACAAATAATTTTTTCAGTTATGATAATTTTGGCGAAAGTAAAACCGCTTGTTACAGTAATTGATATTAATCAAATTTGTTTTTAAATATTTATTTTTTTTTTTGTTTTAGATTTCCGAATTGATCATTCAACCTGTAAACGAAGATTTGTGATCTAATTGAATCGGTAAAAAAATAATAAATTAGTTATAAATAGAAATTGTAGTATTGTTATTTGTTTTTGTTTTTTCTTTAATAAAGAACAAGTTCTGTTTACTCTTTTTTTTTTATTTTTTCCTATGAAGCTCAACGTATGTTGGTGTTATTGGAATTGTAATTATTGTTTTTGATAACCAACTAATGCATTTATTTTAAGATTGTTAAATTTGCAAGTAAGCGTTAAAAACACTGAAATTAAAAAATTACTGGAGTATTTGTACATATATACAGAGTGAGTTGTTTGTTTTTAACGCGTTAATTATCTCAGAAATGGATTGCAAAATTTTTATATATTTAGGTGTATAATATGGGACTTGAGATGCGGCAAATATTATGGCCGCTCTAAATTGCTATCGGATCCTTTCGGTCTTTTTTTTTGGAAATATAATAACACTTTGTTATTTCAAATTGAACATACTGTATAGTTTTTGCCTTTTATTTCTTAAGATATACATCGTTTACATTACATGTTCCCGTATTAGAGAAAATAACACCTAGCTATTTAAAATGCTCACAATTTCTTATTAAAAGATAAGAAAGAAGGTCTATTCAGAGGATTGATGCCACTTTGATTAAGAAATATCGAATACTTTTTGGTAAATTTACATTTTTATTGATTTTTTAGTCTCTTGAAAAATTTTAAAAAATGGATCTAGCAGATTTTGATTCTATAGGCCTCACTTATATTCTATTTAAATTCGTTTGTCAATAACACGTTTTAAGGCCAAAAGAGTATTTTATTTAGTAGGTGGCTTGGTGCGTTATTGGCTAAAGTACATATATTTTTTAGAGGAGTCGACAATACTACATTGCAACTGCAGATATTAATCAAAGTCAAGTAGAAGGCAACGGAGGTTCAAATATTTTGATGAAACTGATTTTTTTAATAAAAAATTATATTGTATGCATATTCTTGCTTTTAGAATTTATACTCATTTTGTTATTTTCAAAAAGGTCATAAGCCACATTTACGTGTTTAATAATCTTTTTCTTAAAAAATGCAGTATCATTTTGTATCCTTTTTTGGAAAAATATATTTATTAATTTATTATGCATGTAAGGAATTAAGGTAAACATTATAAAATAATATGATTTCAGGATTTTATCAAAAACTTTAAACGTCATTTACTCAAAATTTTCAAATGAGGCGTAGGTTTATTGCCCTGACCTCTTCAACTGAACGAATGGATACAAGATCTTGAGAAAAAAGGTTGGTTTAAAATTTAATATGACCAAAAAAAAAATGAAAATTTGGAATGTACATTTAAATGTACTTTGGATGGTAAAATGATTGGGAAAAGTAATAGTTTTTAGGACCTATGTATGATCGGTATTAGAGAGTAATGGGGAAATAGATGGAGATGCATGCAGTAGAATTAGGGTTGGATGGATGAAGTGGAAGGAAGCGAGTGGTGTATTGTGTGCCAGAAAAATTCCGAAAAAGTTAAAGAAAAAATTCTAAAAAACAGTCATAAGACTAGCTATGATGTACGAAAGTGAATATTCGGCAGTTAGAAAGAAGGAAAAACGACGAATACATGTGGAGAAAATAACAATGCTTACATGGATGGGGGAAGTGACAAAAAATGATAAAATTAGAAATGAGTATAATAGGGGAAGTCTAGGGGTAGCACTAATAGAGAACTTGCAGAAAATTTGAAATTCGAAAAAAATGTTATAAGTCACAACAGAACATAAATAATTTAAAACATGTATCAGAGATAAAAAAGTTGTTTTTGTGTTCCGTTTGGCCCCTAAAGACGATTCTAAATTCAAATTATTGCAGCTAGCCCAAAACGCGTCGTGACGTCATCCGGTTATATATTTACATTCAGCTCCAACAAAGTAAACAAAATTGTATATAATTTTAAATAAACATTATAAACGTCAGTAGAAAATACATCTTCGTTGATCGTTTGAACTATTTTAATTACATAGAAAACTTGTACTTTTACAAAATGGCACTAAACAACACTTATAGTGTTTTCTTTTATTTTCCATAGTAAACCTTCTTTCCTTTTCTTCAAAAACTGTATCAAACTAAAATCTGAACAAACTGGTATATATATTATTACAATGACATAGAATAAATGTCATTAGAATATAAAATATTTTTCCCTTATTCCGCGACGATAAGCTGGAAAAATACCCAAGTAGGTGGAGGCCAATAAACTAAAGAATAAGAAGAAGAAGTTAAACATAAGGTAAGTCAGGGTAAGTGCGAACGTATTTTTCTAGAGATGATGTTCATGTCACTATTAAAACTGAAGTATTCATTCTAGAATAATCACAATTAGTATACAGGGTGAGTCATGAGGAACTGTACATACTCCTACCTCGTATAGAGGCTCCTGTGGGGAATAACAAGTGGCCATTAAAAAGTGTCTGCTCCCCTTGTTTAATAATATACAGGGCGAGTTTCGCATTTTGACAGAAATTTATATTCGTCATAATATTTGAACGGTCAGATCGATGTGTCTCTTATTTTGGTCAATCGTTACACTGTTACCACCTAATCAACTGATTTATTCAAACTAGAAAAATCAGGTCCGGCTTTAAAAAATTAGTTCGTTTGTGTCTTAGAAAAAATTTCACCCTGTATACGCTTTTTGAAAACTCTAATATGAATTTTACAAATTAGACAAATAGGCAATTAAAATGGCATATTTATTTTTTTCCCTACACGATTACTTAATTTTTTATAAAAAAATCAAATTTGACTATGAATTAAAAGTTTGGTAAAGTAAACCATAGTTTTAGAAAAATTAACTTTTTTTAACAAATATTTGATTTATGTTACCACCAAATCAACTGATTTATTCAAACTAGAAAAAAATCAGGTTCGGCTTTAAAAAATTAGTTCGTTTGGGTCTTGGAGAAAATTTCACCCTGTATACGCTTTTTGAAAACTTTTTTATGAATTTTCCAAATTAGACAAATAGGCAACTAAAATGGCATATTTATTTTGTTCCCCACATGAATACTTAATTTTTTATAAAAAAATCAAATTTGACTATGAATAACACTGGTCAACATGGAAAAATGAACAGACACTCTGATGGGTGTTCTTAACTAATTTTGGGTCGCTGAACTCGAATATGACCTCCGTTTTTTTCCATCACCCTCCATTTTTCCGCTCCCCCCTATTCTTGCCAAAATAGTGGTGAAATAGGTAAATTTCGTTTAATTTGCTCATTTCGCCGCGATAAATGCCAACTTATAGATTAAAATTTCAGTAAAATAATGATTAAGATTATGCCCAACGATAAACATAACTGGGTATCCGAGGGGGCGAAAAAAGGGGAAGAAAGGGGTATTTTTCTGAAAAAAACGTAAAAAATCAGCATTTTTCAGTATTTTTTTTTTGGAAAAAAAGCGACATTACAGGCCTTTTGCCATTTTTTACACCTTCCCACTACCCCTTTGCACCATCCTATCTCTCTTTTTCACCCCCCCCCCCCTTCTCTCTTTTACACTACTTGAATTCGCAAGCAAGCACCTGTCAGTTGCAGTGAGCGTGTTGTTCGAGACAGACTGTCTCGAAGTTTTTAAAAGTGAGGTGTTTGCGTTTAGCACACGTGTTTTTTTTCTGTGCTTCAAGTACATTTCTTTGTAAAGTTTTTGGAGTTACAATGCCGCGTTTTTGTAAGAATGATGTGAATTCTTTCTGTTATATTTGTGGAGAAGTAACTTTTAAGAATCAAAGGAGACCTTTAAATAAGATGGTTCGAAAAGCTTATGAGCATTATTTCGGTTGCAAAGTCGGGGATCAAGACAAGCCATGGGCCCCAAAATTATGTTGCAATAGTTGTTACACTAATTTAAGTTCGTGGTTACGTGGGAAATCACGTCCGATGTCCTTCGCTGTATCAATGGTCTGGCGTGAGCCCACTTCTCATGCCGAGGACTGTTATTTTTGTATGACGAAAATATCTGGATTTTCGCGAAAATCGAAACGTACCATCACTTATCCGAATATCCCTTCGGCAATTAGACCCGTGGAACATAGTAATATGCTGCCTGTTCCCATACCACCCGTAAACTACACCCTAGATAATGAAGAATCAGCAACTGAACATAATGCGTCACCACTGGAAGAGGAGACCTCACATGGGAGCCAAGATGGAGACTACACGCCTAACGGTTCGAACGAAACACAACTTTTTACTCAGCAGGAATTGAACGACTTAGTTCGCGATTTAGACCTGCCTAAAATAAAAGCTGAGCTTCTTGGTTCACGACTTCAGCAGAAAAATCTCCTGCAGAAAGATGTCAATATTACGTTTTTCAGAAAAAGAAATTCCGCCTTCATTTCCTTTTTCTCGCGAGATGATGATGATGAAGATTTAATTAGCTGTAACAACATTGCAGGACTAATGACTGAGCTAAAAATACCATACGTATCTGAAAACTGGAGACTTTTCAGTGATTCCTCAAAAACTAGTTTAAAAGCGGTTTTACTTAATAATGGAAATGATCTACTATCGGTCCCTGTTGCCTATGCAACCAGTATGAAGGAAACATATGACAATCTAAGAAAAATTTTGGAAAAAATTAGTTACGATCATCATCAATGGAATGTTTGTGCTGACCTCAAAGTAGTGGCAATATTAACTGGATTGCAAGCTGGATACACTAAATTTTGTTGTTTTCTTTGTGAATGGGACAGCCGTGCTAAAGATCAACATTATGTGCGAAAAGACTGGCCCTTGCGAGTGAATGATATTCCCGGTTGTAAAAACATCGCTTTTGGTGCCTTAGTAGACAAAAAAAAATCATTATACCTCCACTTCACATTAAGCTGGGTCTTTTTAAACAATTCGTTAAGGCTCTAAATAGGGATGGTAAAGGATTCTTATACCTGAAGCAAAAATTTCCGCATATAAGTGATGCCAAAATCAAAGAAGGCGTATTTGTGGTACCCCAGATTAAACAGTTATTTGATGACGATGCTTTCTCCAACAGTTTGTCAAGAAAAGAGAAAAGAGCCTGGGAATCTTTTGTTTTTGTTTGTCGCAATTTTCTTGGAAACAAAAGGTCAGATGACTATCAACAACGAATTGATGAGCTACTTAAATCTTACAAGGCTTTAGGTTGCAATATGTCATTGAAAGTCCATTTTCTCCACTCCCACCTGAGTTTTTTCCCGGAAAATTGTGGAGCCGTTTCGGACGAGCATGGTGAAAGATTTCATCAGCAGATTGCCCAAATGGAGAAGAGATACGCTGGAAAATGGAACCCTACTATGTTGGCGGACTACTGTTGGACTCAAATTCGAGAAACACCGGAGGACGCTTACAAAAGGAGAAAAATTTCCAAGTAGATGCAGGTATGTTTTTTTTCAAACTTTTTGATTGCTTAGCCTTATGATTAATTTCAATACTTTTTCTCCCCCTCCACCTTGTCTAATCATATTTTTGTCATAATTCTCAGATACAATCAAAACCACATAAGAGTTTGTTTCAAATAAATAGGTAACTTCTTTTTTTTTGTACATCCATATTTATGTTTTTTTTTTCTTGTTAAGAACGAGGGGGCTTTAAGGGGGGGAGGGTGAAAAAGAGAGATATGATGATGCAAGGCGGTTCAAGGGGGGTATTGGGAAGGTGTAAAAAATGGCAAAAGGCCTGTAATGTCGCTTTTTTTCCAAAAAAAATACTGAAAAATGCTGATTTTTTACGTTTTTTTCAGAAGAATACCCCTTTCTTCCCATTTTTTCGCCCCCTCGGATCCCCAATTATGTTTATCGTTGGGCATAATCTTAATCATTATTTTACTGTAATTTTAATCTATAAGTTGGCATTTATCGCGGCGAAATGAGCAAATTAAGCGAAATTTACCTATTTCACCACTATTTTGGCAAGAATAGGGGGCAGCGGAAAAATGGAGGGTGATGGAAAAAAACGGAGGTCATATTCGAGTTCAGCGACCCAAAATTAGTAAAGAACACCCATCAGAGTGTCTGTTCATTTTTTTTTCAATTTTTTTTGTTGGCCAGTGTAATAATTAAAATGGTAAAGTGAACCATAGATTTAAAAAAAAATTAACTTTTATTACAAAAAGTATTTTTTTTAACAAATATTTAATTTATATTACCACCCAATCAACTGCTTTATTCAAACTAGAAAAAAATCAGGCCCGGATTTAAAAAATTATTTCGTTTTGGTGTTAGAAAAAA
This sequence comes from Diabrotica virgifera virgifera, assembly GCF_917563875.1. Classification (NCBI taxonomy): domain Eukaryota; kingdom Metazoa; phylum Arthropoda; class Insecta; order Coleoptera; family Chrysomelidae; genus Diabrotica; species Diabrotica virgifera. The sequence goes on from NC_065443.1 coordinate 256,724,131, forward strand.
TTTCACCCTGTATACGCTTTTTGAAAACTCTAATATGAATTTTACAAATTAAACAAATGGGCAATTAAAATGGCATATTTATTTTTTTCCCCACATGATTACTTAATTTTTTATTAAAAAAATCAAATTTGTCAAAATCGGAATTTTAACCTAAAAACGAAAAAAAAAAGATGAAATCACGGTTTAACTCGCTACAACGTTGCATTTAAAAAAAAATTTCTGAAATTTTTACAGCACATATCTCTTACCATTGTAAAGACCATGACAACTGTTGTAGACTTTCAGTTTTCTTCTCGTAAAAGTTATGAATTTTTAAAAATAAAAGGTGCAGATTCGTGAATTGCAAAGTTAAATCGCAAAAATTAAGTGCAAAAATTTAAAATTTATCTATTTGATCACTTCTATGTGAAACTATAGAGTCCAAAGAGTAGTGTTATGGGGAGTTTTAGATCTAGACGTGTTATAGAAAAAAAATGGTGAAACTTTTAATTTTAAGAAAAACGTTGTTTAATTTTTTTTATTTTTATGGTAAAATTGCGATTTTGACAAATTTGATTTTTTAATATAAAATTAAGTAATCGTGTGGGGAAAAATAAATATGCCATTTTAATTGCCTATTTGTCTAATTTGTAAAATTCATATTAGAGTTTTCAAAAAGCGTATACAGGGTAAAATTTTTTCTAAGACCCAAACAAACTAATTTTTTAAAGCCGGACCTGATTTTTTCTAGTTTGAACAAATCAGTTGATTGGGTGGTAACATAAATCAAATATTTGTTTAAAAATATTAATTTTTGTAATAAAAGTTAATTTTTTTTAAATCTATGGTTCACTTTACCAATTTTTTAATTCATAGTCAAATTTGATTTTTTTATAAAAAGCTAAGTAATCGTGTGGGGAAAAAAATAAATATGTCATTTTAATTACCTATTTGTCTAATTTGTAAAATTAATATTAGAGTTTTTAAAAAGCGTATACAGGGTGAAATTTTTTCTAAGACCCAAACGAACTAATTTTTTAAAGCCGGACCTGATTTTTTTCTAGTTTGAATAAATCACTTGATTGGGTGGTAATAGTGTAACGATTGACCAAAATAAGAGACACATCGATTTGAACGTTCAAAAATTATGACGAATATAAGTTTCTGTCAAAATGCCAAACTCGCCCTGTATATTATGAAACAATGGGAGCAGACACTTTTTAATGGTCATTTGTTATTCCCCATATGGGCCTCTATACGAGGTAGGAGTATGTACAGTTCCTCATGACTCACCCTGTATAAAGCCAGTAGAAGTTTCTAATTAGTACTGATGTAGTAACACGTGTTAATTATGCAAACTTAATCAAATACAATTTTTTTTTTGTTACCTGATCAAATATTCTCACTTGCCCCGGACTGTGGGGCAAGTGGGAATAGCATTTGGCGGTTATATGTGTTGTGTATTACACAATGTATAGGGCAACTGCGAATAAGAAACATAAAATTTAGTGTCAGTAATATTTATTTATATAATAAGTCCAATATTTTTGGATGAGAACAAAATATAAAAGCTAGATTTTCTAGCATACGAAATTCAGTCCTATGAAAGATACACTGAACTGGAACGATTTTCCTCTTCAATTTTCTACAGGATCTGGCAATATCATGACAATATTTTCCCTGGAAACAGTGTCAGTGTCATTATTATCTGGCCAGTAAAATGTATAATTATTGTTATTCTTCTATTTCGTGAATTTAACAATTGGATTGTTGTTTTCCTCGTCAAATCCTACTATTGTTCCAATGAAGTGTTTCACAGATTTCTTTCCGGTATATTTCACTACAAGCCACTGTCCAGACTTAAAATCTTCCTTTACATTTTCAATATTGTTGCCCATATCGTCATCTAGGATGTCCTCAACCAAATCGTCTAGTGAATCATTATCCAAAGAATCATCATCTAACGGTGGATATATATCAGATAGTTCATCTAAAGAATCATCATCTAACGGTGGATCTACATCAGATAACTCGTCACTAGAACTGGAACTATGCTGTTTTCGTCGATTAGATTTTATTTTCCGCTGATACTCTACCCCACTGGTGCTGGGCACTGCTTCAATACTATTGCTTGCTTTTTCTTGTAATTTTTGGTAATAATCATTACTGGTTATAACCTCGGCACCAGGAGTTACTCGTGTTTTCTTTACCGGTTCCAAACGAGGCATTGGCTTGACTGTTTTCAAAAGCAAGTCTTCAAAAGAAACCAATGGCAGTAAATCTTCTAGAGTTGCTTCCATATTTTCGTCACCTTGATTCGCAGTTTTGTTATTTATCTCTGTCCAACGTTTACAGGCATCGGGGTGAAATTTATCTTCTCCTATAAAGTCATTTTTGTATGGGAATATTCCTGCTCTCCGAAATCCGCTTTGGATGATTTCTGGCTTTGTACCATACCACACGTCACGAACAAGTTCAGAAAATGTGCGCTTCGGTATTTTTATTCCTTATTTTTTTCGCTACCAAGCCACCAATTTTTTGTCCCACTCAGTCTTAAAGGATTTAAACAATGACAAATCTAAGGGTTGCAGTAAATGCAATGTGTGTGGCGGCAACTTGAGAAAGGTAATCCCATTTTCACGAGCTAATTCAATTACTTTTGTATTTACGTGAGTGCTGTGACCATCATATATCAATAATAGTGGTCTTTGTTGTCCCACAGCATTCAAAAATGTATTTTTTAAGAAATTGACGAAAACGTTCGTTTCCATCCAGCCGTTTGGAGTAGCTGCATATGCTATATCAAGATTATCTGGGTTCTGTGTTGCCATCCACTGGTCCCATACGAACTTTCCTTTAAAGATAATACATGGTGGTGCTTTGTCTCCAAATGCATTTGCCGCAGATAATATTGTTACATTATCCTTACCTGGACCGCTGGTAGTTCGCGAACACGGTTTACCTTTGGCTCCTAGCACCTTCACTAGGGATGGGTCAACGCATAAGCTGGTCTCGTCCAAATTCCATATTTGCTTAGGATTATCATTAAGATCTAATTCAACAAGAGTGTTCTTTAAGAGCTCAAAATACTTATAAATGGGAAATGGATCACACATCTTCTTCCTTGCGTACTCAACCGATTGGGGTTTTTTGAGAGATAACTTGTACCTTGCTTTAAAGCCGTGAACCAGTCATGGCCAGGAATTTTATTTTTAAATGGCGCTCTTATATTATTTTGTGTAACAAAATCAGAGACAACAGAACTTCACGTTTTGACAATCCAAAGCCCCATTTTTCTAGAGTTTTCAAACCTTCGGCTAATTTGCGTTCATGTTCGACATGAATAACTGGTCCTCTACCTAACGAATCACTTTTTTTCCCTCTGACACCAGTTAAATGATTGTGCAATGTTGTTTTTTGGAATTGCATAATTTTGTCTTGCTGTGTGTAGTGTTGTTTTTCCAGATCTGACATCTTCCAGTGCTTGTTGCAGCCGTTCCTTACTATATGATGTCGCTCTCTCCATCTTACGTTGGTAAATGCGAACCATGGTAGCACCTAAAAAAGAGTCAACCATTAAAACTTTAATCGGGGCAAGTGGGAACGTAACTAATTAATCCTAGTTCCCACTTGCCTCGATAAAACGTGGCTTGTAAGTAGGGTTATGTATATACAAACACGTTAATCGTATTCACGAAATGCACTATTATACTAAAATAATACGGCTAATAATCTTACCTTGAAAATCTCGTTATTGCAGAACACTGGGGTAAGTGCAAATTTGACAAAACAAGTGGATTTTTGCAGGTATATGTTCAATACCTGAACTCTCACATGTACTGTCGGTAAGGTCGCTCCGCTGTATAAGAGCACATGGTTATGAAGTTGAGTAACGTTTACACTAGATGTCGCTTTTTTACTATCGTTGGTTGAATTACGGTATTGAACGGTTGCACTTGCCCCAGATTCGCACTTACCCTAACTTACCTTAACCATAAATATAAATATAACCATAAAATTCAACTATGTGACAACACGGGTCGTTGAACTACTTTGAATCACAGAAGACTTTAAATTTGTACTTCTAAGTTATTATGAGTTTTTGAAGCGTGAAATTGTGGAAATCTCATTTTTAAACACAACTGAACATTTTTATGTAATAAAAAAAATGTGCAAGTTCCCAATTGATGTCAAAATGAGAGAGCATAGGTTAAGATGGTTTGGTCATGTTCAACGTCGAGACGGTAACCTCCCAATATAAAAAATTACAGCTCTGTAATTCAGATGGGGTAAACCAATCAAGACTTGGGGGAGAAACTTAGGCAAGGTATATCGGTAAAGATATGACACAAGATAGAAACTTATGGAGAAATATAATTGAAGAAGACGGCCCTGCGTCTCTAGACGTAGAAGAAAGTTGTTCTTCGTAGTTCTTCTAGTCTCGTATACTTATTATTACGTTAAGTAAACAACGGTTATTACATTAATTGCCCTTAATCAAATTTGTTTTTATTTTTTTTTTTTTGTTTTAGATTTCCAAGTTGATCATTCAATCAGTTAACGATGATCTTTGAGTATAATGTATTTGTACGTAAATAATGTAGGTACCTATTGCAAATAAAAATTGTAGTATTGTTATTTGTTTTTTTTTTAATAAAGAACAATTTCCGTTTACTCTTTTGTTTTGTTTTCCTTTACAACATAACGTATGTGGATGTTACTGAAGCTGTCAGTATTGTTTGTGATAATAATAATACAAGTAGGTAAATAATACATTTATAGTCGAGTTGCTAATCTAAGACACAACTGTCTACACTACAATCACAATAAATATGCACTAGAAATAAGCAAGCACAAGGAGCACTCCCAAATCATGATTTGGGAGTGCTCCTCGTAACATTCAACGTGTCTTGGTTTGTTTATTTCTATATAGTGCATTTGTATTGTAGTGTAGACAGTTGTGTCTCAGATTAACGAATCGACTATATCAAGGTTCTTAAACTGCTTTCTTCTTCTTCTTCTTTAGTTTATTGGCCTCCACCTGCTTGGGTATTTGGCCAGCTCATCGTCGCGGAATAAGGGAAAAATCCCTTATTCACTTACAATTTGGAGTTGGTACATTGTACAATTTGATTATTCTTCTTCTTTTTCTCTTCTTCTTCTTCTTCTTCTTCTTCTTTAGTTAACTGGCAATTTTGGTTGGTGCGGGAAAAACATGATAAGATAAAAAAAATTCACGCTAGGAGTAACTGTCTATCAATAGACAATCTGCTTTTTCTTCTTTGAATTAGTAGAAATTTTGAGTTGGCATGGGACAAATACAACAACTAAACTTTTTTTCAACGACCTTAAACTTTTTTCTCTCAGGGGCAACTGCAGACTACTACACAATCTTATTCTTCTACTTCTTTTTAAGTTTACTGGCAATTTTGAGTTGGCATGGGATAAATACAATAAAGACACAAACTTTTTGCTTTTAGGGGCAACTGCCGACCATTACACAATCTTATTCTTCTACTTTTTTGAGTTCACTGGCAATTTTGAGTTGGCATGGGACAAATATACAACAAAGATACAAACTTTTTGCTCTCAGGGGCAACTGCCGTCCATTACACAATCTTATTCTTCTACTTTTTTGAGTTTACTGGCGATTTTGAGTTGGCATGGGACAAATACAACAAAGACACGAACTTTTTTCTATCAGGGGTAACTGCCGACCATTACACAATCTTATTCTTCTATGCCTTTTTTTAGTTTACAGACATTTTAGAGTTGGCATGGGATAAATACAACAAAGGCACAAACTTCTCTTATACAGGGGCAACACCTGACCATGCTTTCTTGTGACATTCTTAAACTGACCATTCTTAAACTGCTACACCTGACCATTCTTAAACTGCTTTCTTGTGACATGTCTGCATTGCGACAATTATTGGTGTACTATGATTGGTGTACGTAATGAAAATTACGTTTTTAATTAATTCATGTATTAATTCATTAATACATACATAACCTTATAAATCCTCCATATTAGGTGTACAATCTCCCATTTTTTTAGAATAATATTGTTTGGGGAATGATTTCCGGAGTAAGTATTAACACCTCGCACATTAGTTAATTAAAAAGGTAATTTCTATTACTCCAATAATTGTGGTTCAATCCCATTTAACCTAATAATTAAAATACCCTACTCGAAAAAATTAACGCACCACTACAAAATGGGACATTTTTGATGTATCGAATTACCTAAACCTGTTATATTATCATCTTTAAGATATTTTTTTACTATGTTATAAGTAGCCTTATTATTTAACAATATCGCTGTAATACCTAACAAGAATAAAAGAACCGCTAAACGCCGTAAAAATGAGTGGCGCATACCATATTCCAGCTACAAAAGATCTGATATGAAAATTACGTGGCGCGAAAATGTATTTTCATTTTGATGCAAAACAAAATTCTAGTTTTATTTTAAAAGATTTTTCCATAATATTTGGTAAATTTGAAGTAAACGCGCCACAAAAGAGTAAATTTGATACAGTTTGAATTTTGAAACTCTTTTGTGGCGCGTTTACTTCAAATTTAGCAAATATTATGTAAAAATCTTTTAAAATAAAACTAGAATTTTGTTTTGCATCAAAATGAAAATAAATTTTCGCGCCACGTAATTTTCATATCAGATCTTTTGTAGCTGGAATATTGTATGCGCCACTCATTTTTACGGCGTTTAGCGGTTTTTAATTCTTGTATCAGGAGTTTTTCAAGTTATATACAAATTGAGTGTATGAAGTTGAATGCAATTTTTCTCGATTACACGTTAAGCTTTATAAATGGTCACCTTTGTCGCATTATCTCCCAAATGATCTAGTGTCCATCGAATGTACACTAGATTTTTTTCTAGTCAAAATAGATTAAATAAAAATATTGGGATGGCCGGTAAATGAACTCGGATTGCCCGTTGCAGATCAAATTTAGCGTCGTAACCACTACACTACATAAACCATTTCGGGAATAATCGTTAATTTAATTATACTTTTGTAGCTTAATAACTTCTAAACGGCTGAACCGATTTTGATCACTAAACATGAGTTTGAAACGTATTGACAAGTAGTATCTGATACATTTGAGGTCAAGTATGAAAACTAAAGCTGTTACAGAAATTATTGAGCTTGAAAAACCGTTTTTCCCCATAGGAAATAGATTTGATCATATTTATGAAGCGTATAATTTTCTAGTTCTCCCGGATATGAGGTAAACAACGTTAGATTCGCCTAGAGTCATTCTACAAACGCTCAGTTATTGGCGCAATTCGTAGCATGAAATTTTGAGTAATTGTCGAAAAACCAAAATTTTCAAAGTTTAGTTTTTCAATTTTTCGGCTATACTGAGCCATGTCTATGTCTGAGCTTGATCGCTTAGGCACCATTTGAAAGCTTAACTCAACTCTATTGATGTGGTGTATTTGCGATTTTCCTGTCTCTCCTTGAACCTAAGATATATGCGCCCAAAAAATTTGCCATTTTGTATCTACCTAGCCCTATAGCTGGCTTACGGGTAGTCAGAAGTCAATAATTACACCGGTTCTGAATCGGCCCTCAAACCCTCTTAAAACACACAAAAAAAATTCAGATCGGTGTAACTTTTCCACACACATCCACAGAGAACGGCAGTTCTCACCAGTGGCGCACAACACCCCTACAAGTGACACTATATTATATACACGAAATTTTCGATTTTCTAAACCTGACTGAATTGAAAATTGGGCCAAATCCCATCTTAAAGTACTGGAAAAGACTCGTCCATCCATATGTTACATCTCCATTTTGGTCAAAGGGTGTGGATTTTACGGCCCTTCCCATTTAGAGTCTGTTTTTCGTTCTCGTCCCCAAAACTCCCAAAAATTTCAAAAGCTTAAGTTCGACCTTTGCGGCTTTTGATAGCACATATCATTACCTTTCCAACGCATGTTTAATTTTGAAAATCGGTTATACCATTCAAAAGTTATCGAGCTCAAAAATATGACTCAATTTTTATTTAAAAAAGGGAAAGTGTTTGTATTGTATGTATGTATGTATGTATGTATGTATGTGTGTGGAAAAGTTAGACCGATCTGAATTTTTGTTCTATGTTTCAAGAGGGTGTGAGGGCCGATTCAGAACCGGTCTAATTTTTAACTTCTGACTACCCGTAAGCCAGCTAGAGGACTAGGTAGATACAAAATAGCATATTTTTTGGGCGTATATATCTTAGGTTCAAGGAGAGACAGGAAAATCGCAAATACATCACATCAATAGGGTTGAGTTAATCTTTCAAATGGTGCCTAAGCGATCAAGCTCAGACATAGACACGGCTCACCATAACCGAAAAAGTGAAAAATTAAACTTTGAATATTTTGGTTTTTCGAAAATTACTCAAAATTTCAACCTACGAATTGCGCCAATAACTCAGAGTTTGTAGGAGAACTCAGGGCGCGTCTAACGGTGTATATCACATATCTGGGAAAATTCGAATTTTTTAGTTATAGGCTTCATAACTATGATCAAATCTATTTCTTATGGGAAAAACCGTTTTTCAAGCTCAATAATTCCTGTAATACGTTCAGTTATCATACTTGATCTTAGATGCATCAGATATTACTTGTCAATACATTTTAAGCTCATGTTTAGTGATCAACATATGTTCAGCCGTTCAGAGGTTATAGAGCTCCAAAATTATAAATTAGTCCAGGAACTGAAAGTTTTCACTTCGCAATTTTTACAGCATGGATCGATTTGCTTGAAAATTTGACAATAAGTAGTGGATAGTCCAAGGATCAAAATCTATATGATGCCGAAAGACGCTTTTACCATGGGGTGGTTGCTACCCCATCTCGAGAGTGGAAATTTTTTATTATATTTTGACCGCAAATGTTGGTAAAAACATTAATTGTAAGAAAAAATGTTGTATATTTTTTCGATAAAATTAATAGTTTTCGATTTATTGGTTATCGAAACTTAGTTTATATCGAAAAAATCAATGTTATTAATTAATCATGGTTTATGTAGTGATTACGATGCTAAGTTTGATTGGGCAATCCGAGTTCATTTGCCGGCCATAATTACATAATTATTAGGACGGCTGGGATATGAACTCGGATTGTCTTATCACTAGTGTCGTAAGTACTAGATCATTTGGGAGAGAATGCGACCAAGGCGACCGACCCCATAAAACGACAATTTTCGCTAAAAATTTCAAAAATATAAGTTCGACCTTTGCGGTTTCTGATAGTACTGATCATTACCTATCCAACGCACATCTAATTTTGAAAATTACCAGAGAACGGCAGTTCTCGCCAGTGGCGCACAACACCCCTACATGCGACAATATATATATACATACACGAAATTTTCGATTTTCTAAACCTGACTGAATTGAAAATTGAGCCAAGTCCCATCTTAAAGTTTAGGAAAAGGCTCGTCCATCCATATATTACTTCTCCATTTTGGTCCAAGGCTGTGGATTTTACGGCCCTTCCCATTTAGGATCTGTTTTTCGTTCTCGTCCCCAAAACTCCCAAAAATTTCAAAAACTTATGTTCGACCTTTGCGGCTTCTGACAGCACAGATCATTACCTTTCCAGCGCATGTTTAATTTTGAAAATCGGTTATACCGTTCAAAAGTTACCGAGCTCAGAATTAGAACTCAATTTTTATTTAAAAAGAAGAAAATGTTTGTGGATATGTATGTATGTATGTATGTGGAAAAGTTACACCGATCTGAATTTTTTTTCTGTGTTTCAAGAGGGTGTGAGGGCCGATTCAGAACCGGTGTAATTTTTGACTTCTGACTACCCGTAAGCCAGCTGTAGGGCTAGGTAGATACAAAATGGCAAATTTTTTGGGCGTATATATCTTAGGTTCAAGGAGAGACAGGAAAATCACAAATACACCACATCAATAGGGTTGAGTTAAGCTTTCAAATGGTGCCTAAGCGATCAAGCTCAGACATACACACGGCTCAGTATAGCCGAAAAATTGAAAAACTAAACTTTGAAAATTTTGGTTTTTCGACAATTACTCAAAATTTCAACCTACGAATTGCGCCAATAACTGAGCGTTTGTAGAAGGACACTAAGCGAATCTAACGATGTTTACCTCATATCCGGAAAAATTATAAATTTTAAGTTATACGCTTCATAAGTATGATCAAATCTATTTCCTATGGGGAAAACGGTTTTTCAAGCTCAATAATTTCTGTAACAGCTTTAGTTTTCATACTTGACCTCAGATGCATCAGGTGCTACTTGTCAATACGTTTCAAACTCATGTTTAGTGATCAAAATAGGTTAAGCCGTTTAGAAGTTATTAAGCTGCAAAAGTATAATCCAATTAACGATTATTCCCGAAATGGTTTATGTAGTTGTAGTGGTTACGACGCTAAATTTGATCTGCAACGGGCAATCCAAGTTCAATTACCGGCCATCCCAATATTTTTATTCAATCTATTTCGACTAGAAAAAAATCTAGTTTACATTCGATGGACACTAGATCATTTTGGGAGATAATGCGACAAAGGTGACCATTTATAAAGCTTAACGTGTAATCGAGAAAAATTGCATTCAACTTCATACATTTAATTTGTATATAACTTGAAAAACTCCTGATACAAGAATAAAAAACCGCTAAACGCCGTAAAAATGTGTGACGCATACAATATTCCAGCTACAAAAGATCTGATATGAAAATTACGTGGCGCGAAAATGTATTTTCATTTTGATGCAAAACAAAATTCTAGTTTTATTTTAAAAGATTTTTCCATAATATTTGCTAAATTTGGAGTAAACGCGCCACAAAAGAGTTTCAAAATTCAAACTGTATCAAATTTACTCTTTTGTGGCGCGTTTAATTCAAATTTAGCAAATATTATGGAAAAATCTTTTAAAATAAAACTAGAATTTTGTTTTACATCAAAATGAAAATACATTTTCGCGCCACGTAATTTTCATATCAGATCTTTTGTAGCTAAAATATTGTATGCGCCACTCATTTTTACGGCGTTTAGCGGTTTTTTATTCTTGTACATACATACATACATACATACATACAAACATTTTCCCTTTTTTAAATAAAAATTGAGCCATAATTCTGAGCTCGATAACTTTTGAATGGTACAACCGATTTTCAAAATTAAACATGCGTTGGAAAGTTAATGATCTGTGCTATCAGATGCTGCAAACGTCGGGCTTAAGTTTTTGAAATTTTTGGGAGTTTTGGGGACGAGAACGAAAAACAGACTCTAAATGCGAAGGGCCGTAAAATCCACACCCTTGGACCAAAATGGAGATGTAACATATGGATGGACGAGTTTTTTCCTATACTTTAAGATGGGATTTGGCTCAATTTTCAATTCAGTCAGGTTTAGAAAATCGAAAATTTCGTGTATATACAGGGTGAGGCAGATAAAAGTCCTATTAGAAATATCTCGAGAACTGAAGGAAACAGAATCATGAAAATTGGAATGAAGGGGTTTTGAAGAGTGGTCTCTTTAATGAAAATATTTTCATCGATTTGCTACTTCCGGTTATACCGGCTTATAACTTCGTTTTTTTAAATGGTATATCCTGTCTATTTTTACATTTTTGGATTCTCCTGTATGTCTTCTTTCTTAAAATATGAGATTTTGTAATGTTATACATGGTAGTTTAAAAGATAATTACGTTTTTTTTTTCTTAATTTCCTAGCAATATTCACACCCTGAAGAATTGTAGTAGTTTGACATCAAAAACTCTATTTATGGTCAAGTGATTTTTAATATAGTCTACTATTGTTAAAAATTGTTAGTATAGCTAAATGTTGAATTGTACTATACAGGGTTGGTCGAAACTCGGAAAGAGTATTTTCTGAGTTTTCTTAAATGGAACACCCTATATTTTATTATTGTAATGAAATGATATTTTATGCTACTTTTTTATTTCTTAAGCATTCCGTATACCTAACTGCTTTAATTTGTGAGTTATTGGTGATTCAAACCAAACAATAATTTCAACAAAAAATACGTGAAATTTTATTAGGTTGGCCGTGAAAATATTTAATCACAAATAATCTAGACTAGACTGATCTTTAAAATTGCCAATAATGGTTGAGCTATCAAAATACCTACGTAGTTAACATTCTTGGCGCGATTAACAATTAAGCACAAATTAATGCATTTAGGTATAGGGAATGTTTAAAAAATAAAAAAGTACCATAAAATGTCTTTTCATTGCAATACTAAAATACAGGGTGTTAAATTTAAGAAAATTCAGAAAGTCCTCATTCCGAGTTTCGACCAACCCTCTATACTAAAATTTAAAATTTAGCTATACTAATAATTTTTAATAATAGTTGACTATATTAAAAATCATTTTAACATAAATAGAATTTTTGATATCCAACTACTACAATTCTACAGGGTGTGAAAATTGCTACGAAATTAATAAAAAAACGTAATTAGCTTTTAAACTACCCTGTATAACATTACAAAACCGCATATTTTAAGAAAGAAGACATCGAGTAGAATCTAAAAATGTAAAAATATACAGGGTGTTCCATTTAAAAAACGAAGTTTTAAGCAACTTCCGGTATAACCGGAAGTGGCAAATTGATGAAAATATTTTCATTAAATAGATCACTCTTCAAAACCCCTTCATTCCAATTTTCATGATTCTGTTGCCTTTAGTTCTCTAAATATTTCTAATAGGCCAGTTATCTGCCTCACCCTATATAGTGTCGCTTGTAGGGGTGTTGTGCGCCACTGGTGAGAACTACCGTTCTCTGTGGATATTGTTGCTAGGCAGGTAAATTGTCATTGTATACTGGGTGTACGAGTCAAACTGTGTTTTTTCTCAAAGTTCGCCACACCCTGTGGAATATTCTAGCGTTTATAAAGTATTGAAATTAGAATCCAAATATAGCGTCAGGTTTTCTTAATATTCTGCTTTTTGATTCATTCGCTTATGTTGGATAATAAAAAAGTTAGGTACTTTAACAACTAGTCGTGTTCGTTGTCTTCATCAATACATGCATTCTAAATAAGTACGACAAACTGTAAGGGGTAATTCTGCATGAAAAAATAATGACCGTTTGCTTCATAAACATTAACCGTACATGTTGAAGTTTTTCTTTCAAACTGACGATTTATTTATTGCTCTAAAACTGGTTGCGATATGCAAATGAAATTTGGTAAGTTTTAAGAGGTAATTATTGCGCATTTTCTGACATCAATTAAGAATTTTATATTCTCCAGTGGCATGCATACGGGTCATATTACCCGTATTTCAACACCCCGTATATCGGAAACGAAGTATTTGCGGACATAGGTTTATAAAGCAAACTGTGATTTCTTTTTTCATGCAGAATTAACCCTTAAAGTTTGTCGCACACCCTGTGTTTATGAAAAACATGGCTAGTTGTTGAAGTACCTAACTTTATTATCCAACATAAGTGATTGAATCAAAAAGCAGAATGTTAGAAAATCTGAGGGTATAGTTGAGTTTTAATTTCAGTATTTTATAAATGCTAGAATATTCCACAGGGAGTGGTGAACTTTGAGAAAAAAACACTGATTGTACACCCGGTATACAATGACAATTTACCTATCTAACAACAATATTATTACAACAATATTGTTAAAGAATAAGGCTAGAACATATTAAAAAAATTACTTAAATCGGACAACAGGTTGAGGAAATTCGACACATTAGAAATGTCCCATTTTTAAAGTGGTGCGTTAATTTCTTGGATTAGTGTAGTACATTTATGTTTAGATTGTAGAATGTAATGTTAAAATCATAAATTATCATAAATCATAAATTATAGCCTATTATAATTAATAAACTAAATATTTAAATTGCACAGATGGTTTAATTTTTATTATTTAATTTATCTCTCTTTTGATAAACTCAATATTTTCTTCAAATCATCGTTTAAATATACACGAATCATTCTCCTATTTCATAAAATTAAGTGCATTATTTTTTTTGTCTAACCTAGAAAATTTTCTATTAAAGTGGTAGAATAAGTTATCTGATAACGAAAGTCATATTTAAGCCACTTTGAGTTGATTGGCATCAGTCTGTAGGAAAAATTCATACATGTGTAAGTTTTAAGTACAGTTGAGTCCCTGAATTTTTACCCGTGCGTCATCATTTAAAGCATACGAAATAAGTCGATGATAAGTCGGAAATTGAAATTTACTATTACTAAACGCAACAATAAGTAACTTGCCGTTGCGTTTAGTAAATTTCAATTTCCGACTTATCATCGACTTATTTCGTATGCTTTAATTAAATGATGACGCACGGATAAAGATTCAGGGACTCAACTGTAACAAGGTATGTAAGTAGTGCATGTATCAGCAATAAATATTTTGAACAAATATATTCAAATTATCAAAAATATGCTAACTAGTTCACGTTTATGAAATTTTTGTTTTTTACTATGTAGTATTTAGATTTGCATTTTGTTCTGTTTATTTGGCTTTATTATTCTGATTAAGTTTTATGATGTTTGTTTCGGTTTCATAACATCTTACGAACATACGATGGGGGTCAATGGATAAGAAGCACTGAGCCATGAGCCCCTATATCTCATAGTACTACTCATAAATTGGTTGAACCTCTTCACCCGCAAATTCCTGTACCAAGCCTGTACAAATAAACCCTGTTACAGAAAGGATTAGAAGAGGAAATAAGAAAATTTTCATTAACGTTAAATATGAATACTATTCAACTTCCTCTTCTAATTATTTCCTTGTTTGTTCTTTATCTTTTGCTTTGCCAAGTTCGATTCCTTAAGACAACTGATTTTTTCTAATTGGCTTGTGCAGTTTCTAGCGTTTGTTTACTGTAGTTCCATTTCCCAACCTTTCTATCTATTATTATATTCGTGAACCTCATCTTCATCTGTTTCCCTTTTTGTATCCCTTTTTTGCTATTTTTCTTAAATTCCGTTGTATCTCCTTTGTTGTGTTCCTTTATTGTATTGTTTGGTTTAGTCATTATTTATAAAGAAAGATGCTTTATTTTTGACAATCAGTTTTTGGTAAACCATATTTTTAAGTTCTTTTAGGTACGTATTTTCCCTTACGTTCACTGCGTTTTTCACTATTACTTGTATCTGTAAGTGTTTGCTAACTATCGTTTACCTTTTTTTTCCTTTTTTTTCAAATTTTAGGTTGTCTGCTCCATAGGTACCTACTTGTCTTGTACCGGTTTATTCCGATTAAGTTAAATAAAAAAGAATATCGTAATAATAATAGGCCCGGATCCCGCGTACCAAAAAAAAGTTGATTAATAGCAAGCTGAAAATTTTTTAGTAGCTTAACGGTGTCTAGTCGGACAAACTTTGATGTACGGGAACACTGGAACAGGGGAAGTTTTAATTGTGGAACAGTTTAAAAATTTGGAACGTCAGATTACGAAAACGTCCCATGTATTTTGTCGGACAGAACATCCAATGTATTATGTTTTCCATCTTTTGCGGCATTTTTCCGATTATTATCTCGCTTGTCACTGTATACTGTGTCAATAACAAAATTTTTTTATCTAGAATAATAAGAAATTTTTATCTTGTATTTTAAATATACAGGGTGTCCCGAAAAGATTGGTCATAAATTATACCACAGATTCTGGAGTCAAAAATAGGTTGATTGAACCTCACTTACCTATATACAGTAGTGCACACAAAAAAAGTTACAACCCTTTGAACGTACAAAATGAAAATCGATTTTTCTTCATATATCGAAAACTCTTAGAGATTTTTAATTGAAAATAAACATGTGGCATTCTTATGGCAGCAACATCTTTAAAAAAATTAAAGTGAAATTTGTGCACCCCATAAATATTTTATGGGGGTTTGTTCCTTTAAACCCCACCAAACTTTTGTGTACGTTTCAATTATATTATTATTGTGGCACTGTGGCACCATTAGTTAAACACATTGTTTTTAAAACTTTTTTGCCTCCTAGTACTTTTTCGATAAGCCAGTGTTTATCGACATATTTTGAATATTTGTCGAATCCACCACATATTTGTATATGGTTAAGTACGATTATAGAGACCTGTTGATAATCTGAAAATTTATTTATAATTTACATTTTTAGGTATATTTTGAAAAAGAAGCCACATATTGATAACAGGTGACTTGTCAAAAAAAAGACTAAGAGGCAAAAAAGTTTTAAAAACACTGTGTTTAACTAACGGTACCACAATAATAGTTTAATTGGAACGTACACAAACATTTGGGGGGTTTAAAGAAACAAAGCCCCCATAAAATTTTTATGTAAATATATTAAAAAGAAGCCGCATCTCGATAAAAACTGGCTTATCGAAAAAATACTAAGAGGGAAAAAAGTTTTAAAAACGTTGTGTTTAACTAATGGTACCACAATAATGAATTAACTGGAACGGACACAAAAGTTTGGGGGGGTTTAATGGAACAAAACCCCCACAAAATTTTTAAGGGGTGGACAAACTTCACTATAATTTTGTTTTAAGATGTTCCTCCCATAAAAATGATACATGTCCATTTTTAATAAAAAATCTCTAATAGTTTTTGATATATTGAAAAAAATCGATTTTCATTTTGTAACTTCAAAGGGCTGTAACTTTTTTTATGAGCACATTTGTACTAAGGCAAATTAGAATCAATCGAACTATTTTTGACCCCAGAATGTGTAGTATAATTTATGACCAATCTTTTCGGGACACCGTGTATATCCATTATGATTATTATATCCACTATTGTATATCTCAATACATGGCCGAAAAATAAACAATCTACCTTTCGTAGATGGCACAGCCCTTCCTGCAAACAGTCAAGAAGGGTCAATTGGTCTCATACGACTGGTTGAAAACGAAAGTCAAATGTTTGATCTGCAGATAAACGTCTCAAAAACACAGATCATGATAGTCTACAGACTACATAAAAATCATCCATATACACATAACTGCGATTGACTAGTTTAAAGTTATGAGCCCATACTTATAACTGAGATCATTGATCACAAACACAGGGTCACTACAGGAAGAAATAAAACATAGATGCGATCTAGCAAAAGTCGCCGTAGTAAAGAGAGCTAAAACACGGAAGGATTATCAACTTTGACGAACTCTAAAACTAAGGTTGATCAACTGCTTAATGTTCCCAATACTGACATATGGATGTGAACCTTGGACCCTAAGACAAGCTCAAAGAAGGAAGATAGACGCCACTGAAGTATTCTGTTGAAACAGAATGTTACGAACTCCATGGACCGACGACAGTACAAATAATTCAATTTTAAATGAGATAAAGGTCAACAACCGGCTCTTCAGCAAAATTCACATTCAACAATTAAAATGCTTTGGACATATTATAAGACAGACACAGAAAACATGGAAGACCTAGCCAAGGAAAGATAGAAAGCCGAAGATCACGAGGAAGATCCCCAACAAGATGGACCGGTCAAATTACAAGAATATGCAAAAGGTCTATGCATGAGGTAAAAGAAATGACCAGAGATAGAGAGTCCGGAAGGTAAGGACTGAAGAGAGAGATTTTGTGTATTATTTACTGATTGAACTACTTGATAAAAGGACGTCTAGCTATAGGACGTATAGGTTGTATGTATACAGAGTGTTCCAACGAAAATTTGACCCCCACCCCAGTAAGTCAGAAGCCAAGAGTTTTTTCAGAATTAAAACAAAACATGTCAATTTGTATTGAGGGAGGACGAGTTTTCATGCAAAATTCGTCCCCCTTTCCCTGGCCCGCATCAACCCCCCAGTTTCTTTTGGAAATAGCAAGTGTAGCCGAGTGGCACATCATTTGAAAGGTATTTGTTTTCTCTACAAGATCCTCTAATTTTTTTTAATTTGCGGAATAACTCTAAAGATAAATTTGGATTTAACTAATTTCTAAAAAATTTGTGAAGTTCGAAATTATCTTCAAACTTATTACGTAAATTAAAAAAAAATAGAGCATCGTTTAAAGAAAAAAATTAAGTCAAATGATGTGCCACTCGACCACACTTGCTATTTAAAAAAGTGGTGGTCGATGCGGGGCAGTAGGTGGTTACATTTGAGGGCATGAATTTTACATGAAAATTCGTCCCCCTTCCGTTAAAATTGACGTGTTTTTTTTTTAAATTTTGAAGAAGCTCTTGGTTTCTGAATTTCTGGGGGTTAGGGGTCAAATTTTCGTTGGAACAGACTGTATATCAATGTGTACGTGTGTGTTTATAAATATTTTTGTATACTTTTATTCCCTTTTATTGGTCAAAAAAATGTATATTCTTGAGAAGGGACACAATCTATAAATATATATTTTTCTTCAAGTGCCATCTTCGCGACGGAGGTCGGTCATCACCATAGCTATTCGGACTTTAGAGACGGCTGCTCTGAAAACTTCATTTGATGTACACCCCTACCATTCTCTCAGGTTTCGCAGCCACGATATTCTGCGTCTCACTATGCTTCTATTTCCTTGAATCTTTCCCTGCATAAGGAGTCGGAGCAAGTTGAATCTCTCTACACGTGTAATATGTCCGAGATATTCCTATTTTCTGGTTTTGGTTGTATTTAAGACTTCCAATTCTTTATTCGTCTTTCTCAGAACCTCTTTTTTATGACGTGTTCTGTCCATGCTATTTTCAGAATTCTTCTATACACCCACAACTCGAAAGATTCCAGTTTTTTCATTAAGGCCGCATTCAAGGTCTAAGCTTCCATTCCATAAAACAAAATCGAGAAAACGTAGCACCTAGCCAACCCTACTTAGCGCTAACTTCAGATCTCTTGTGCAGAGCACTTTTCTCATTCTGTTAAAATTCGCTCTAGCCTTTTCTATTCTAAGTTTAATTTCCTGGAAGTAATCATTTGTGGAGTTGATCATTGTTTTGAGATATGTATATTGGTCTTACTTTTGCTCGCTGCTTGTAGTATAAATTAGATATGATCCTGATGTCATTGTAGTCTATCTTCTTTGATTTAAGGACATTCATTAATTGTTCATGTCGTACTTTATCTAAAGCTTTATTATAGTCAATGTCAATAGAACACACATAGAGGGTGGGCCAAAGAAAACAGTCCACCTCGATATTTGGCAGTAGTTATTAGATTTTGAGGAAATGCCGGAACAGGTCGATTTTTGATGTAAGGGGGACATATTTTTACGATACCATCTGTCAATTGTCAACTCCCTCCCTTCCACTTCCCCCACCCCTTATTTTTAAATAGGGAATAGGGGTCGTGTGCTAGCTAATTTGAAAGGTTATTTAATTCTCTATTCAGTAATATAAACATTAACATAATTATTTATAAGGGTATCCAAGAAAAAAATATTTTAAATAAATTAATTGACACAAAAAGAAGAATGTATGTAATTTATTTAATTCAAAATAGATTCTACTGCTGTCATAAAACAGAAAAAAAATGTTTTTTGATAAATAAACATTGCTTTTCGCTTAATTTCAATGTTTATGCTGCCACCCATCTGCCTCTTGGTAGGTTGAATATTGAATTTAAGCAACAATGTTTATTTAACCAATTAGGAAGTACTAAGGAGAATACAGAACAGCAGGGAGATACTGGATTCCATCAAAATAAGAAAACTTCAATACTTGGGTCATATAACACGTGATGACAGATATGAACTCCTAAAATTAATTATGCAGAGAAAGATTCAAGGAAGGCGCAGCATAGGTAGGAGAAAAATGTCCTGGCTGAGAAATCTCAGAGAATGGTTTGGATGCAGCCCAACTGAACTCTTTCGGGCTGTAGTGTCAAAAGTGAGAATAGCAATGATGATTGCCAACCTTTGTCGCGGAGATGGCACTTAAAGAAGAAGAAGAAGTTTATTTATCAAATAAACATTTTTCTGTTTTCTGTTAGCAGTAGAATGTATTTTGAGTTAATTAAATTACATACATTCTTCTTTTTTTGTCAATTAATTTAATTCAAAATAATTTTTCTTGGACACCCTTTATAAATAATTATGTCACTGTTAATATTACTGAATAGATAATTGAATAATCTTTCAAATGAGCTAGCACACGACCCCTATTTCCTATTTAAAAATAAGGGGTGGCGGAAGTAGAAGGGAGGAGGTTGACAAATGACAGATGTATGTACCGTAAGAATGTGTTCCCCTTAGATCAAAAATTGACCTGCTTCTTATTTCCTTAAAATCTAATAAATACTGCCAAATATCGAGGTGGACTCTTTTATTTGGCCCACCCTCTATATTATCTTGACTGACGTCTAGGCACTTTTGTATTAGGATTTTAAGTGAGAAAAGAGTTTCACGCGTTCGTAGGCGTTTGCGAACCCAAATGGTGTATCATTAAAAACATGTCTAGTTTATGATATATTCGGTTATAGATGACTTTGAGTATCAGCTTTAGCACATGGAACATCAACGTAATGTTGCGGTAATCGGCGCATTCTCTTGCGTTTTTCTTTTTGGGGAGACCAACAAAGATCGACGTTACCGTTCTTTGGGTAATACGCTTGAGCTATAAATTTGGTTCAAGAGTATCACTAGAACATCAATGTGTTGCTCATCTATAATTTTTATTAATTCGATAGAAATCATGTCAGGTCCGGGGCTTCTCCTATTCTCCATTGTCTTTATTGCGTGTGATATTTCTTCTCTTGTAATATGTGGACCTATTTCTTCTGAAGTAAGTTCTATGTTTTCCAGGTCTTCTATAAATATATACTGATTACTAAATTATGTACTAATTTTCTAAATTTACATTTTTTGTAGGACAAAAATGGAAGGACTTACGGGCCGTCCTCACTCCATCATTTACTGCCAACAAACTTAAAACAATGTATCATTTGATAACGGAATGCGGTGAGACTTTTACCAATTTCTTTTTAAAAAAGAACCAAGATTCAATGGAAATTGAGATGAAAGATGTTTTTCTGCGGTACTGTAACGATGTAATTACTTCGATAGCTTTTGGAATCAAAATGGATTCATTACTAGAACCTGACAATGAATTCTTTTTAACGGCAAAAACTGCTACTAATTTTAATGGATTTTGGGTCAACGTTAGACTGTTGGCTACTTTGATTTTTCCTAAAATATGTACGGTAAGTGGAAAACTTGAATAACGCCAAAAAAATACCTTAAATAGGGAACTTGCATAAATTTTTAAATATTAAATAATATTAAAAAAAGGTACCTAACATGATCTTAAAACGCTTGCCTGTAAAAAACAAAGATTTTTAACCCATACGCTTATTATGAGGCTTTGAAAATGCTATAAAATTCAAATTTCTCAGGAGGCGCTTGAACGTCCTTCTATTGGTCTGACGTCACGGACCAAAACCGGACTACGAGTCGAGCCCGGTTAAAAACGTGATTAGAGTTACGGGAATTGTATGTAACATTTTAATCGTATTTAATTGGAAATTACCAGATATTATTTGTATTCTTGCATAGTTCTACAATCAGTTTATTTAGTTTCAAAGTGAAATTTATAAATCTTTAGAAATTGCTACTTTCTAAAGTGCTTAAAACGCATAAGTAGATACTATTTCTCAAGAGGGTTTTTCAAAAGAAAGCGATTAGGCTATTCTGGGGATGGGCAGTGCCTATCTCGGCCCAAGAAACAGGTAGGTCTTTTAAAAATGTCCCAAGTCGGCGCAAAGATTAAAACTGCCCGATATAAAATATACCAACTCGGCTCATGGAATATTAATTAATAATATTTATAAATGTTCATAATTCATTCTTCTTTTTCAAGTGCCGTCTCCTAATCGGAGGTTGGATATCATAATCACTATCTTTACTCTATCTACCGCTGCTCTAAAGAGTTCTATAGAACTGCATTTAAACCAGTCCCTTAAATTCTTCAACCGTGACACTCTCCTTCTTCCTATACTCCTTCCGCCTCTTATCTTTTCCTCTATTATCAGTCTTAGCATTTCATATCGCGGTCCCCTCATTACGTGTCCCAGATATTGTAACTTTCTTATTTTTATTGTGTTTATTATTTCGCATTCTTTACCCATTTCTCGAAATACTTCCGTATTCGTTTTCTTCTGTATCCATGCTATTCTAGACATCGTTCTGTAACACCACATTTCAAATGACTGTAACTTATTTATGTGTTCTTGCTTTAATGTCCAGCTTTCAAGTCCATATTGTAGTATCGAGAACACGTAGCATCTCAAAGCTCTTACTCTCAGTTCTAAGCTAAGGTCTTTGTTGCAGAGAACTGTTTTCATTTTTACATACGCATTTCTTGCTATTTCTATCCTGGTCCTTATTTCTGTTGTTTGATAATTTTTCTCTGAAATCCAGGTTCCTAGGTATTTGTATTTATCAACCCTTTCTATCGGTATATTTCCCAAATGTATGCTTGTTTGTATGTTTGTTTTCTTAGTTATTATCATGTATTTGGTCTTTTTTATATTCATTTTTAGTCCATATTCTTCACAGAAATTGTTTGTTTTGTTTAGTAGTAGTTGGATTTGTTCACCAGAGCTTGCCATAATCACGGTGTCATCTGCATATCTTATGTTGTTAATAGTAAAATCTTCATAATTCATTGTCTATAAGAATTTTCGCTTTTGTCTTTCAATAAACAGAATACTAAAGGAATATAATGACCATTAAAATAGCCGTGAACTCTAAACATTTGTTTAAAAAACTTTGTACAGTACGAAAATGTACCATCCATATAAATAATTTTCGATTCACGTAAAAATTTTAAATTACTGTCACATGCAAAGATCACTAAATTTTCGATCGAGTCATTCACTACTTTTCCCCTCTATTTGCTTTTGGGTTCTAATTTTCTTAAAACTTCATGAACTTCAAAAATTGATTTTGCTAAAGGTTTATTTTTTGTTTCAACTGTTAAGAACACAGAATAAAAATTTAAACAAGATTGCCTTACAATCGGCAATATATTTTTATTTTAAAATGGATAAAAAGCTAAACCCTTAGGTGCTATAATACGTAGAAGCTAAATTAGGTATAATTTCAAGATAAAAACGTAATTGCTTTTGACTACATGAGCAGCTAACCAAGCTTTATCCTATGTACGAGTAGCGAAATCAATTCCACGACCAACATTTCCAACCAAGATTGTATAGTACAATACATTTTAATCGTCTTTAATTGAAATGCTTAGGGTAAGTTTAATTTAACTGGACCAACTTAGGTATAAGAATACAATATTTTAAATATTTACTAATTATTGGAGCAGATTTTGTAAATATTCTCGAAGCATTGCTTTCGCATATGCCGAAATCATCTCCAAGAGACATAAATGTGTGTCCTGTTCTTTTTTAAAGTTAAAAATAGATGCATTGTTTTTGTGTTCCAATATATTTCCATTAATTGAAACGTATTTCATCAAAAGATAAAGAATTACTTTCATTGTACCAGTAGTCATCACTAACTTTATATTCACTATTATCTTTAAATACAGGACGTCCTGATTTACTTTTTTTATCTTCAAATAATGTTTGCAAGTTCAAATAATGCAGGTGAAGTTTTTGCATCCTTATTGTATATTTTCAATGGCGACAACCCGACTGTAACACTCCTGTGAAATTTACACTGAATACCTTTACTTCTGATTTTGATGTGAGTCTGTGTTGATGCATTATTCAGTTTTTGCGGCAGAAGCGGCATCTTCAAGAAGCTGTCGTTTAACCCTGGTAAGGGCTGCTTCCCTCATGGGTTCAGAAAACGTTCGTTTTCTGTCTGGTTAACAATCAAATATGTGCAGGATAACACTTGACTTAAGAATTTTGGGACCACCCATAATCTTGAATTTATATAGGTATCCATGTCTTGTTCCAACTGCAACAAATATAGTATATTAAGTATGGAGAACGGTAAGGGTTTTATACCGATCGAAGACAATTGTTTGGAGGAGGAGCGGAGCGACGACTCCAATTATTGTCTGAAATCGGTTACCCTTAACGTTCGACAAGCTTATAACGTTTTTTGCACGATTGATACCATTATAAATTATAAAATTAAACATTTTCGTCATATTGACTAGTTTCACTCATTTTATCAAGATAGATACTTTGATACTTTGGTTAGATACTTTGGTTGTTAGGTAGTAACTAGGGTGCATAACAACAATGGAGAATTGAGTTTTTATTTAGTTGTCAATAATTTTAAGTACAATTTTGATTATTATAAATTAAAATATGAGCGAAAGTGAATTTGAAGAAATTGAACGGGCTTGGGAAGAAGGGTGTTCCGCAATTATTCCCGAAAAATCCAAAAAATATTGTGCAATACTAGTAATACTACTAATGTATGCGATTCTGCAGGAGTTTCTGTTAGAAGTGAAACCACAGCCCAAACAAGTGAGATTTCATTAAATAATTTAACAAATTGTACCATAAGTTTCAATATTAATAAATAATTCGTTAGTTTTCTTTATTCTTTAAAAAAATAAATTAAAATTAAGAGATTTTTTAACTCGACGGTAAGTGAATTACTTACCGTCGAGTTGGAGTACTTACCGTCGAGTTGGATTACTTACCGTCGAGTTGCTAGTAAATGTCACCTACTGACGTAAAATCTGTCACGGTAGACAGTCAAAAATGATCAATCGTGCAAAAAACATGTTTAAGTAGACACATTTCATCAAACGACAACTACCTAATATTTTTTCTTGAAATAGAAAATGTCTTATTAGTATTAGGTACCTAATTAGATAAATACTCACATCGAAATGATCCTCACAGACATAAAGACCTTTGCTACTTTGTGAAATATTCATTTTATCTCGCCTGCATGCCTTTAGCCATTTCAATCGACGTTTTTGGTTCTACAGGTAGGGTAGAGTAAAAAATATTTGTTGGATGTTCTGACAGTTGTGCTTTGGTATTCCGGCATTATATAGTACTTATATTGAGCAGATTTGTTTTCCATTTTGATAAAGTATATTATACACTAAATACAATAATATAAACACCGAGCAAACAAGACAGTTATTCGACACGCACAACTAGTAATGGCAAAATGCATTCAATGCAATAGCTTACCGAACGGGCGAACGAGAACACAGTGGTTGGTGACGTCAGGCCCCAGCTCGCGATTTTGAAGTTGTTTGAAACGGAAATTTTGGGCGCGGAACTATTATCAGTTGTTGTATGTACACTATTCATTGTTAATACGTAATATTTTGAATATAACATTTTTAAACATTAATTAACAATTTTATGCAAAAATATTTTTATGTGCAAGTTCCCAATTAAAAATGGTTTCGTTTTGATCCAAATCGAGTCTCTTGCCATCCCCTGACATGTGTTTCTAGGTTTACCCGTTATCAAACAGCCTTTGCAAGAAGACTGATTTGAACCAAAACTGGTCGGTAAATATATTTAAATATTATATCGGAGTATCGTTAGAATGACCTCTAACGGGCAAAGATGAAATGAGTGTCGATAACGATTCAAGTAAACTGTTTACCCAGATATAAAGATACCATCGGGCGATGCTTAGGAAAATATTCCACCAACGCATCTCAGTTTACTCTTCTGAACCACTATCATTGTGTACTCTAATACCGAGTATAGTGTAAAACAAAATTAAAATAGACGGTTTCGTTTTGATTCAAATCGAAATTTGAATCAAAACGATTTGAATCAAAACGAAACCGTCTATTTTTATTTTGTTTTACACTATACTTGATATTGAGTACACAATGATAGCGGTTCAGACGGGTAAACTGAGATGCGTTGGTGGAATATTTTTCTAAGCATCCCTATGCTGTTTTTATACCTGGATAAAGGGTTTACTGACACATTAAATTTCACACTCCGAAAATCGTTTCCAAAAATATCATTTAAGAAAATTGTGTAAAAGAGTATAACCGCTGTTCAATTTTCACATGTCACAAATATTATTATATTGTTTACTGTGTTAAATTTCTTATTACAACCCCTAAATTTTAAATAGTAACAATGCCAGCCCTGTTTAATAGTACCATTTCATCCCTCCTTTTTTTACCCTCACTCCTAACCATACAGATAACTAAGGCGTGGACAGTGAAATGAAAGAAAAAACCCCTGCTCTTTCTCATCAGCCGGTCGAACGGTCATCAAGTACCACCCGCCACGAGGGTGCAACTTCTTTTTTTTTTTTTCTCTATCAAAGGGTTAACTCGGTTACAGCTCGTCCCTGGACGGTACATCTCATCAATCTCTTTGCCTAGCGGCCACCAAAGCTAGTCATAACCGTTACCCGAAACGAACAATCAAAAATCGTGCACGAACAGGTAATTCGGGAGTGACGCCATACACGATCTCGCAGCAGTAAAAACGCGAGGCACGTGGAACGGGAACAGTCAACTCGTGTGTGACCGGCTCTAGTGTTCAACAACGCTTTACAATCTGGTAAGACATATACATACGTATATACATATAAATATTGTCTGTATAAAACCTTATATTATATTCCCACTTGAACCAGTAAACTAGCAATCCTCATACAGTCCAACCCTCAGGGTATATTCATACTCTCATATGTGTGCTAACTTTTCGTAGAACCGCCATGGTTTTAAGGGGGTTACATCTTTTCAAAATTAACGTTAAAAATTAAAATTGTTGGTCAATGTATTAAGTAATTTTTATACTTATTAGTGTAAGATTTAAAAATTTTATAATTAAGTTTGTTAGAGTGGTAATTAAGACGTGTTTTTATATTTCAATTTTTTAGATACTTATCTACTTGATTTATAATTAATATTTATAAATAATAATTATTTTAATATATACAGAGTGAGTTTTACGTATGGAAAGCCTCAATTATCTCGGAAACGGCTTGCATCCTTTTTTATAGATTTTAGTGGATAAGGGTTTTATAATGCGGCCGATATTATAGTGGTAAAAACATTGTTGTCAGATCTTCTGTTTTTCTGCAAATCTAATGAACTTTCTTATTTCAAATAGAACGACCTGTATATTTTTTGCATTTTCAAGGCCTTAAGAAATACTGAATATGTCTCATGTTATATTCCCTATACCTAAATGCCATAATTTCGGAATTATTGCTACATTTTCTTTTAAAAAATTTATACTATTTTACCAAAATCTATAAAAATCTTTCTAGCAGTTTCCGAGATAATTGAGGCTTTCCATTAGTGATGAGCGATACTGGTCTTGGTCTTGCGGTCTTGGTCTTGGTCTTGCAGCAAGACCAAGACCAAGACCAAGACCGCCTTTTGGTTGCAAGACCAAGACCAAGACCAAGACCGAACCTTGCAAGAACACGCAAGACCAAGACCAACCTGCAAGACTCTTGCACTTTTTTGAGAAAAATTGGTTTTTATTATTTAACTTTATTTTTTAGTTCAATAATATAATATACTGACATTGTAAGAAACCTTAAACAATATCGAATTTTTAAAATACATAATATTTTGATTATATTTTTAAGTCGTTTTGATTAAGTCAAACAGTTTGCATTTTCTCAACCTTCAAAGTGTCCAGAAGGCAAGTTTTCAAACGGCGACAGTTCAAGGACAATTGAAATTACTTGTAAGACAAAAAAATGTAATTATAGATAGGGTAATCCATTAAAAAAAATGCAATTAAAAACGGTTTTTATGTACCAGTAGTTTTCGCTTTTTTGTCTAATAAAATTACTGACACTTATTTCAATTCTTTTCGCATAATCGAGGAAAAATGTAGGTCGTTAAATTTAAAATTAATACAAAAACTATCATAATAGATTTTGAAAAGGGATTCACAATGCTGTGAAAGCATTGTGGCCTGAATAAAAAATAACTGGTTGTCGATTGTAATGTGTCAAGCTTGGTATCGCAAAATCCAAAGATTAGGTTCAGTTTCTGGATATAATGACAAAAATTACGATACTGGGAAATTTTTAAAATTATTTTTTGGATTAATTTTTCCCGAAAATCCCGGATGACAAACGCGTAAAGAATTTTACTGATTTCATAGTTGAAAACTATTTGGAAGAATCTAGGTTTTCTCCAGAAAGGGCCAGTACTACAAATGCGTTTTAAATTCTAGTTTTTACTACCCACATCCGAATACTTTCAACTTTTTAAGTGTCATAATGGGTATTCAATCCAAAAATATGTGAAAATAAAAAGTGCGAATAACTCCTGTTACGAGAGCAATGTAGTTTAAATAAAATTAAAGAACTGCGAGATAACAAATTACAGAATTAAGCGTTTATAACTCCCCATTAGGTTTAGTTATTATGTTATAGTATTAGGTCTATAAATAGGTATGGTAAATATGTAAGTATTTACTAAAAAGTATGTTTTAGTTAGTTTATAAAAAAAGTTAATTATATTAAATAATGATTAAATAGAGTAAAAATATTTGATTTTTGTGTTCTCTTAAAAAAAATTAATTTATGTTCTTAAATTTGACCCTCGTAGGATAAATACTACAGTGTTCGATTGAAAGGAGCAGATCATTATCTGTTAACAACTATAAACCGTTTATCCCTTTTCGTAAAATCCGTGAATTGAAGGTCCGCGACCATTTGTGGCACCTTTAAGAAGCTCTTTTTCTATAACATTTTATTAAAATACAGGGGCAATAAACAGTAATCCAGACTCAAGACGTGGTCTGAAGGCAGGCGGCAGGTATCGACAGCTTGCAAAACACAACGTTCTTGGTCTTGGTCTTGGTCTTGGTCTTGGTCTTGCTGCAAGACCAAGACCAAGACCGCAAGACCAAGACCAGTATCGCTCATCACTAATGGAAAGCCTCAATTATCTCGGAAACTGCTAGAAAGATTTTTATAGATTTTGGTAAAATAGTATAAATTTTTTAAAAGAAAATGTAGCAATAATTCCGAAATTATGGCATTTAGGTATAGGGAATATAACATGAGACATATTCAGTATTTCTTAAGGCCTTGAAAATGCAAAAAATATACAGGTCGTTCTATTTGAAATAAGAAAGTTCATTAGATTTGCAGAAAAACAGAAGATCTGACAACAATGTTTTTACCACTATAATATCGGCCGCATTATAAAACCCTTATCCACTAAAATCTATAAAAAAGGATGCAAGCCGTTTCCGAGATAATTGAGGCTTTCCATACGTAAAACTCACTCTGTATATATTAAAATAATTATTATTTATAAATATTAATTATAAATCAAGTAGATAAGTATCTAAAAAATTGAAATATAAAAACACGTCTTAATTACCACTCTAACAAACTTAATTATAAAATTTTTAAATCTTACACTAATAAGTATAAAAATTACTTAATACATTGACCAACAATTTTAATTTTTAACGTTAATTTTGAAAAGATGTAACCCCCTTAAAACCATGGCGGTTCTACGAAAAGTTAGCACACATATGAGAGTATGAATATACCCTGAGGGTTGGACTGTATGAGGATTGCTAGTTTACTGGTTCAAGTGGGAATATAATATAAGGTTTTATACAGACAATATTTATATGTATATACGTATGTATATGTCTTACCAGATTGTAAAGCGTTGTTGAACACTAGAGCCGGTCACACACGAGTTGACTGTTCCCGTTCCACGTGCCTCGCGTTTTTACTGCTGCGAGATCGTGTATGGCGTCACTCCCGAATTACCTGTTCGTGCACGATTTTTGATTGTTCGTTTCGGGTAACGGTTATGACTAGCTTTGGTGGCCGCTAGGCAAAGAGATTGATGAGATGTACCGTCCAGGGACGAGCGGTACCCGAGTTAACCCTTTGATAGAGAAAAAAAAAAAAAGAAGTTGCACCCTCGTGGCGGGTGGTACTTGATGACCGTTCGACCGGCTGATGAGAAAGAGCAGGGGTTTTTTCTTTCATTTCACTGTCCACGCCTTAGTTATCTGTATGGTTAGGAGTGAGGGTAAAAAAAGGAGGGATGAAATGGTACTATTAAACAGGGCTGGCATTGTTACTATTTAAAATTTAGGGGTTGTAATAAGAAATTTAACACAGTAAACAATATAATAATATTTGTGACATGTGAAAATTGAACAGCGGTTATACTCTTTTACACAATTTTCTTAAATGATATTTTTGGAAACGATTTTCGGAGTGTGAAATTTAATGTGTCAGTAAACCCTTTATCCAGGTATAAAAACAGCATAGGGATGCTTAGAAAAATATTCCACCAACGCATCTCAGTTTACCCGTCTGAACCGCTATCATTGTGTACTCAATATCAAGTATAGTGTAAAACAAAATAAAAATAGACGGTTTCGTTTTGATTCAAATCGTTTTGATTCAAATTTCGATTTGAATCAAAACGAAACCGTCTATTTTAATTTTGTTTTACACTATACTCGGTATTAGAGTACACAATGATAGTGGTTCAGAAGAGTAAACTGAGATGCGTTGGTGGAATATTTTCCTAAGCATCGCCCGATGGTATCTTTATATCTGGGTAAACAGTTTACTTGAATCGTTATCGACACTCATTTCATCTTTGCCCGTTAGAGGTCATTCTAACGATACTCCGATATAATATTTAAATATATTTACCGACCAGTTTTGGTTCAAATCAGTCTTCTTGCAAAGGCTGTTTGATAACGGGTAAACCTAGAAACACATGTCAGGGGATGGCAAGAGACTCGATTTGGATCAAAACGAAACCATTTTTAATTGGGAACTTGCACATAAAAATATTTTTGCATAAAATTGTTAATTAATGTTTAAAAATGTTATATTCAAAATATTACGTATTAACAATGAATAGTGTACATACAACAACTGATAATAGTTCCGCGCCCAAAATTTCCGTTTCAAACAACTTCAAAATCGCGAGCTGGGGCCTGACGTCACCAACCACTGTGTTCTCGTTCGCCCGTTCGGTAAGCTATTGCATTGAATGCATTTTGCCATTACTAGTTGTGCGTGTCGAATAACTGTCTTGTTTGCTCGGTGTTTATATTATTGTATTTAGTGTATAATATACTTTATCAAAATGGAAAACAAATCTGCTCAATATAAGTACTATATAATGCCGGAATACCAAAGCACAACTGTCAGAACATCCAACAAATATTTTTTACTCTACCCTACCTGTAGAACCAAAAACGTCGATTGAAATGGCTAAAGGCATGCAGGCGAGATAAAATGAATATTTCACAAAGTAGCAAAGGTCTTTATGTCTGTGAGGATCATTTCGATGTGAGTATTTATCTAATTAGGTACCTAATACTAATAAGACATTTTCTATTTCAAGAAAAAATATTAGGTAGTTGTCGTTTGATGAAATGTGTCTACTTAAACATGTTTTTTGCACGATTGATCATTTTTGACTGTCTACCGTGACAGATTTTACGTCAGTAGGTGACATTTACTAGCAACTCGACGGTAAGTAATCCAACTCGACGGTAAGTACTCCAACTCGACGGTAAGTAATTCACTTACCGTCGAGTTAAAAAATCTCTTAATTTTAATTTATTTTTTTAAAGAATAAAGAAAACTAACGAATTATTTATTAATATTGAAACTTATGGTACAATTTGTTAAATTATTTAATGAAATCTCACTTGTTTGGGCTGTGGTTTCACTTCTAACAGAAACTCCTGCAGAATCGCATACATTAGTAGTATTACTAGTATTGCACAATATTTTTTGGATTTTTCGGGAATAATTGCGGAACACCCTTCTTCCCAAGCCCGTTCAATTTCTTCAAATTCACTTTCGCTCATATTTTAATTTATAATAATCAAAATTGTACTTAAAATTATTGACAACTAAATAAAAACTCAATTCTCCATTGTTGTTATGCACCCTAGTTACTACCTAACAACCAAAGTATCTAACCAAAGTATCAAAGTATCTATCTTGATAAAATGAGTGAAACTAGTCAATATGACGAAAATGTTTAATTTTATAATTTATAATGGTATCAATCGTGCAAAAAACGTTATAAGCTTGTCGAACGTTAAGGGTAACCGATTTCAGACAATAATTGGAGTCGTCGCTCCGCTCCTCCTCCAAACAATTGTCTTCGATCGGTATAAAACCCTTACCGTTCTCCATACTTAATATACTATATTTGTTGCAGTTGGAACAAGACATGGATACCTATATAAATTCAAGATTATGGGTGGTCCCAAAATTCTTAAGTCAAGTGTTATCCTGCACATATTTGATTGTTAACCAGACAGAAAACGAACGTTTTCTGAACCCATGAGGGAAGCAGCCCTTACCAGGGTTAAACGACAGCTTCTTGAAGATGCCGCTTCTGCCGCAAAAACTGAATAATGCATCAACACAGACTCACATCAAAATCAGAAGTAAAGGTATTCAGTGTAAATTTCACAGGAGTGTTACAGTCGGGTTGTCGCCATTGAAAATATACAATAAGGATGCAAAAACTTCACCTGCATTATTTGAACTTGCAAACATTATTTGAAGATAAAAAAAGTAAATCAGGACGTCCTGTATTTAAAGATAATAGTGAATATAAAGTTAGTGATGACTACTGGTACAATGAAAGTAATTCTTTATCTTTTGATGAAATACGTTTCAATTAATGGAAATATATTGGAACACAAAAACAATGCATCTATTTTTAACTTTAAAAAAGAACAGGACACACATTTATGTCTCTTGGAGATGATTTCGGCATATGCGAAAGCAATGCTTCGAGAATATTTACAAAATCTGCTCCAATAATTAGTAAATATTTAAAATATTGTATTCTTATACCTAAGTTGGTCCAGTTAAATTAAACTTACCCTAAGCATTTCAATTAAAGACGATTAAAATGTATTGTACTATACAATCTTGGTTGGAAATGTTGGTCGTGGAATTGATTTCGCTACTCGTACATAGGATAAAGCTTGGTTAGCTGCTCATGTAGTCAAAAGCAATTACGTTTTTATCTTGAAATTATACCTAATTTAGCTTCTACGTATTATAGCACCTAAGGGTTTAGCTTTTTATCCATTTTAAAATAAAAATATATTGCCGATTGTAAGGCAATCTTGTTTAAATTTTTATTCTGTGTTCTTAACAGTTGAAACAAAAAATAAACCTTTAGCAAAATCAATTTTTGAAGTTCATGAAGTTTTAAGAAAATTAGAACCCAAAAGCAAATAGAGGGGAAAAGTAGTGAATGACTCGATCGAAAATTTAGTGATCTTTGCATGTGACAGTAATTTAAAATTTTTACGTGAATCGAAAATTATTTATATGGATGGTACATTTTCGTACTGTACAAAGTTTTTTAAACAAATGTTTAGAGTTCACGGCTATTTTAATGGTCATTATATTCCTTTAGTATTCTGTTTATTGAAAGACAAAAGCGAAAATTCTTATAGACAATGAATTATGAAGATTTTACTATTAACAACATAAGATATGCAGATGACACCGTGATTATGGCAAGCTCTGGTGAACAAATCCAACTACTACTAAACAAAACAAACAATTTCTGTGAAGAATATGGACTAAAAATGAATATAAAAAAGACCAAATACATGATAATAACTAAGAAAACAAACATACAAACAAGCATACATTTGGGAAATATACCGATAGAAAGGGTTGATAAATACAAATACCTAGGAACCTGGATTTCAGAGAAAAATTATCAAACAACAGAAATAAGGACCAGGATAGAAATAGCAAGAAATGCGTATGTAAAAATGAAAACAGTTCTCTGCAACAAAGACCTTAGCTTAGAACTGAGAGTAAGAGCTTTGAGATGCTACGTGTTCTCGATACTACAATATGGACTTGAAAGCTGGACATTAAAGCAAGAACACATAAATAAGTTACAGTCATTTGAAATGTGGTGTTACAGAACGATGTCTAGAATAGCATGGATACAGAAGAAAACGAATACGGAAGTATTTCGAGAAATGGGTAAAGAATGCGAAATAATAAACACAATAAAAATAAGAAAGTTACAATATCTGGGACACGTAATGAGGGGACCGCGATATGAAATGCTAAGACTGATAATAGAGGAAAAGATAAGAGGCGGAAGGAGTATAGGAAGAAGGAGAGTGTCACGGTTGAAGAATTTAAGGGACTGGTTTAAATGCAGTTCTATAGAACTCTTTAGAGCAGCGGTAGATAGAGTAAAGATAGTGATTATGATATCCAACCTCCGATTAGGAGACGGCACTTGAAAAAGAAGAATGAATTATGAACATTTATAAATATTATTAATTAATATTCCATGAGCCGAGTTGGTATATTTTATATCGGGCAGTTTTAATCTTTGCGCCGACTTGGGACATTTTTAAAAGACCTACCTGTTTCTTGGGCCGAGATAGGCACTGCCCATCCCCAGAATAGCCTAATCGCTTTCTTTTGAAAAACCCTCTTGAGAAATAGTATCTACTTATGCGTTTTAAGCACTTTAGAAAGTAGCAATTTCTAAAGATTTATAAATTTCACTTTGAAACTAAATAAACTGATTGTAGAACTATGCAAGAATACAAATAATATCTGGTAATTTCCAATTAAATACGATTAAAATGTTACATACAATTCCCGTAACTCTAATCACGTTTTTAACCGGGCTCGACTCGTAGTCCGGTTTTGGTCCGTGACGTCAGACCAATAGAAGGACGTTCAAGCGCCTCCTGAGAAATTTGAATTTTATAGCATTTTCAAAGCCTCATAATAAGCGTATGGGTTAAAAATCTTTGTTTTTTACAGGCAAGCGTTTTAAGATCATGTTAGGTACCTTTTTTTAATATTATTTAATATTTAAAAATTTATGCAAGTTCCCTATTTAAGGTATTTTTTTGGCGTTATTCAAGTTTTCCACTTACCGTACATATTTTAGGAAAAATCAAAGTAGCCAACAGTCTAACGTTGACCCAAAATCCATTAAAATTAGTAGCAGTTTTTGCCGTTAAAAAGAATTCATTGTCAGGTTCTAGTAATGAATCCATTTTGATTCCAAAAGCTATCGAAGTAATTACATCGTTACAGTACCGCAGAAAAACATCTTTCATCTCAATTTCCATTGAATCTTGGTTCTTTTTTAAAAAGAAATTGGTAAAAGTCTCACCGCATTCCGTTATCAAATGATACATTGTTTTAAGTTTGTTGGCAGTAAATGATGGAGTGAGGACGGCCCGTAAGTCCTTCCATTTTTGTCCTACAAAAAATGTAAATTTAGAAAATTAGTACATAATTTAGTAATCAGTATATATTTATAGAAGACCTGGAAAACATAGAACTTACTTCAGAAGAAATAGGTCCACATATTACAAGAGAAGAAATATCACACGCAATAAAGACAATGGAGAATAGGAGAAGCCCCGGACCTGACATGATTTCTATCGAATTAATAAAAATTATAGATGAGCAACACATTGATGTTCTAGTGATACTCTTGAACCAAATTTATAGCTCAAGCGTATTACCCAAAGAACGGTAACGTCGATCTTTGTTGGTCTCCCCAAAAAGAAAAACGCAAGAGAATGCGCCGATTACCGCAACATTACGTTGATGTTCCATGTGCTAAAGCTGATACTCAAAGTCATCTATAACCGAATATATCATAAACTAGACATGTTTTTAATGATACACCATTTGGGTTCGCAAACGCCTACGAACGCGTGAAACTCTTTTCTCACTTAAAATCCTAATACAAAAGTGCCTAGACGTCAGTCAAGATAATATAGAGGGTGGGCCAAATAAAAGAGTCCACCTCGATATTTGGCAGTATTTATTAGATTTTAAGGAAATAAGAAGCAGGTCAATTTTTGATCTAAGGGGAACACATTCTTACGGTACATACATCTGTCATTTGTCAACCTCCTCCCTTCTACTTCCGCCACCCCTTATTTTTAAATAGGAAATAGGGGTCGTGTGCTAGCTCATTTGAAAGATTATTCAATTATCTATTCAGTAATATTAACAGTGACATAATTATTTATAAAGGGTGTCCAAGAAAAATTATTTTGAATTAAATTAATTGACAAAAAAAGAAGAATGTATGTAATTTAATTAACTCAAAATACATTCTACTGCTAACAGAAAACAGAAAAATGTTTATTTGATAAATAAACTTCTTCTTCTTCTTTAAGTGCCATCTCCGCGACAAAGGTTGGCAATCATCATTGCTATTCTCACTTTTGACACTACAGCCCGAAAGAGTTCAGTTGGGCTGCATCCAAACCATTCTCTGAGATTTCTCAGCCAGGACATTTTTCTCCTACCTATGCTGCGCCTTCCTTGAATCTTTCTCTGCATAATTAATTTTAGGAGTTCATATCTGTCATCACGTGTTATATGACCCAAGTATTGAAGTTTTCTTATTTTGATGGAATCCAGTATCTCCCTGCTGTTCTGTATTCTCCTTAGTACTTCCTAATTGGTTAAATAAACATTGTTGCTTAAATTCAATATTCAACCTACCAAGAGGCAGATGGGTGGCAGCATAAACATTGAAATTAAGCGAAAAGCAATGTTTATTTATCAAAAAACATTTTTTTTCTGTTTTATGACAGCAGTAGAATCTATTTTGAATTAAATAAATTACATACATTCTTCTTTTTGTGTCAATTAATTTATTTAAAATATTTTTTTCTTGGATACCCTTATAAATAATTATGTTAATGTTTATATTACTGAATAGAGAATTAAATAACCTTTCAAATTAGCTAGCACACGACCCCTATTCCCTATTTAAAAATAAGGGGTGGGGGAAGTGGAAGGGAGGGAGTTGACAATTGACAGATGGTATCGTAAAAATATGTCCCCCTTACATCAAAAATCGACCTGTTCCGGCATTTCCTCAAAATCTAATAACTACTGCCAAATATCGAGGTGGACTGTTTTCTTTGGCCCACCCTCTATGTGTGTTCTATTGACATTGACTATAATAAAGCTTTAGATAAAGTACGACATGAACAATTAATGAATGTCCTTAAATCAAAGAAGATAGACTACAATGACATCAGGATCATATCTAATTTATACTACAAGCAGCGAGCAAAAGTAAGACCAATATACATATCTCAAAACAATGATCAACTCCACAAATGATTACTTCCAGGAAATTAAACTTAGAATAGAAAAGGCTAGAGCGAATTTTAACAGAATGAGAAAAGTGCTCTGCACAAGAGATCTGAAGTTAGCGCTAAGTAGGGTTGGCTAGGTGCTACGTTTTCTCGATTTTGTTTTATGGAATGGAAGCTTAGACCTTGAATGCGGCCTTAATGAAAAAACTGGAATCTTTCGAGTTGTGGGTGTATAGAAGAATTCTGAAAATAGCATGGACAGAACACGTCATAAAAAAGAGGTTCTGAGAAAGACGAATAAAGAATTGGAAGTCTTAAATACAACCAAAACCAGAAAATAGGAATATCTCGGACATATTACACGTGTAGAGAGATTCAACTTGCTCCGACTCCTTATGCAGGGAAAGATTCAAGGAAATAGAAGCATAGTGAGACGCAGAATATCGTGGCTGCGAAACCTGAGAGAATGGTAGGGGTGTACATCAAATGAAGTTTTCAGAGCAGCCGTCTCTAAAGTCCGAATAGCTATGGTGATGACCGACCTCCGTCGCGAAGATGGCACTTGAAGAAAAATATATATTTATAGATTGTGTCCCTTCTCAAGAATATACATTTTTTTGACCAATAAAAGGGAATAAAAGTATACAAAAATATTTATAAACACACACGTACACATTGATATACAGTCTGTTCCAACGAAAATTTGACCCCTAACCCCCAGAAATTCAGAAACCAAGAGCTTCTTCAAAATTTAAAAAAAAAACACGTCAATTTTAACGGAAGGGGGACGAATTTTCATGTAAAATTCATGCCCTCAAATGTAACCACCTACTGCCCCGCATCGACCACCACTTTTTTAAATAGCAAGTGTGGTCGAGTGGCACATCATTTGACTTAATTTTTTTCTTTAAACGATGCTCTATTTTTTTTTAATTTACGTAATAAGTTTGAAGATAATTTCGAACTTCACAAATTTTTTAGAAATTAGTTAAATCCAAATTTATCTTTAGAGTTATTCCGCAAATTAAAAAAAATTAGAGGATCTTGTAGAGAAAACAAATACCTTTCAAATGATGTGCCACTCGGCTACACTTGCTATTTCCAAAAGAAACTGGGGGGTTGATGCGGGCCAGGGAAAGGGGGACGAATTTTGCATGAAAACTCGTCCTCCCTCAATACAAATTGACATGTTTTGTTTTAATTCTGAAAAAACTCTTGGCTTCTGACTTACTGGGTTACAATGTTTTTCTTTAATTTTGGATATTCTTTGAGGGAAATTTGCTTATTTTCCTCTCCGTCTATCCGTCACTACTGTTAAATAAATTATAGGTCTTGTCTTATACACAGAGCCGCCGAGAGGGATGAGCGGGCCCCGGCAAGAAGTGACGAACGGGCCCCCGTAAAAAGTGAAGAGCGAAAGAATTGTTCAACTTTTATAGAAATAAAATTATTAATAGTAAAAATATGTAATAAGTAGAGCTCGGGAAATATGAAAAATGCATATTAAGTGCATATTTGCATATTTTGGATAAATTTTGTAAGTGCATATGAATTTATTAAAATTGCATATTTTTAGACTTTTTTGCATTTTTTTTTGCATAGATGCATTTTAAAGAGAAATGTCGACGTAAAGGGAAGTCTCAGATCTAAACAATAAATCTGAAAATTCCCGTGGAACCACTTTCTGTTAATATCCTTAATATCTGCCTTTTACAATTTATAAGGCGACAAATAAAGGAGACAAAGGGAACTCTATAATATGCAGTCACATTTTGTTAGTGAAAACATTTTGTTATTGTTAAGTGATGCTGCGCCATATGACCAAAGGTGGACAGCATTTAAAAATATTTTTTTCAAATTTGTTACTTGTCTAGAGCACGCGTCTGCTACAAATAGAGTAGCATAATGCTACAAACTGTAAGGATGGAATTTACAATGGTCAATACCCTTGTATCAAATATAAAAACATATTATTAAAAGCCTATCTGCGAGTATAGGTGTATAAACATCGTTTACCTAATGTGACTTTACCTGAACTTGTGATAACTAAATGGAGAACATGGTTAAATTCTGAAAATTTCATAATCGATTATTTTGAGGGAATTAGAGACGTCATTTGTAGTTTCGATGTAG
This sequence comes from Diabrotica virgifera virgifera, assembly GCF_917563875.1. Lineage (NCBI taxonomy): Eukaryota > Metazoa > Arthropoda > Insecta > Coleoptera > Chrysomelidae > Diabrotica > Diabrotica virgifera. The sequence goes on from NC_065443.1 coordinate 256,763,201, forward strand.
ACGTAACTCAGGTGCTATGAAAAATGTGTGGATGTTTTAAAAAACCGTTATTAAAAAGTAGTTTGACACATATCCAAACCAATTTTGTAAATATTGCTTAGCCAATTACTAAATTAGAAAAGCGCAACATTTCTTTAGAACAAAGTATTGAAATTATCAATTCATTAAATGAAATAATTAAACACCTTGGTGAAACCAACAAAGTGTATCAAAAATCTGCACGGTGTTTAAGAAAAGTGAGGGATATCAAAAAATAATTAAAAAAAATATTATTAAGATGGGAAAATGTGAAGATAATTTAATTTTATAGGTAGAACCCTTAATTAAACAATATTTTAAGTTTGCTTCTTTAACTTCATGCAGGGCCGGCCCGTCCATATAGGCGAACTAGGCGGCCGCCTAGGGCGCAAAATCCGCCTAGGGCGCAAAATTAGGGACGTAGTACTTTCTCATGTAGTAGTTGTGTAACTCGCAGAGACAGAAAAATCACTGGGTAATGAAAGGTGAAGGATATTTTATTTTAGTTGTCTTATAAAATAAGAAAACGCAAAACTATAACTTAACGTTAACATTAATTACTCGTTTTGGCAACCTCGCTGAGCGTAAGCCTACTTAGTGGCGCAGTGGTCGCGGCAACCCCACACTCTTCACTTCAGTCAAGCCAGCAGTCATAGCGTGAACGTGAACAGAATAAGAGTACTAGTCTGTCATTAGGGCGCTGCGTGTTATGCATTTTCACTTTTCAGTTTAGTGTAGTAGTGCAGTGTTGTTGACTTTGTTTGTGCATTGATTGACAGTAGTAGTAGTTGTTAATTTACGATAACAAAACTGCAAAAGGAAGTTTGAATTAACAAGTAAGTAGCTTATACTCTTCATATTTATAATTTTTTTCAGTCATCATATCATATAGGCCATTGTCATATTGTTGTTGTATATAGGCCTAAATCAAATCAAAATTGAGATTGTTTAATTATCATAACTTAAAGAAAACCCCTTGTGAACACTTGCCTCTGTTTCGCCTACGATGCCGATGTGATTGATTAGGAACTGGCTGCTGAGTGCTGGTCATGCTGGCTGCTGTTCTGGGATTTGGGCGAACTGAGTGGTTGTTTAATTTATTTAATATTACACAATATGAATGTTGAATGAATTATTAGTTTTGAAATCCACCTGGACATTTCTAATTTTGCTTCCAAATATTTATCAAAACAAATTATTTTTTGTTGAAAACAGTATAACTTGACTTTTTAAGCAAGAATGACCATTGGATTTTTTTGTAAAATTTTTTAACTTCTAATTTCTATCAAATTGATTTCAAAATTAGGCCTACTTTAAATGTATTTATAAATAATATTAAAATAATAGGCTATTAATGTAATTTTATTTAAGAGAAGTCCTTGCTTCTTGGGGGTGTAATCCTAATTTCATATCTTGAGTAAAGACATTCAAAATTTTTTCATTTTTTCAAAATGAAGTTAGCTTAATCCAATCATTGTTTTCTTTCCAGATATGATGTCAGGAAAACACTCGGGCTCTTGGTTTAAGAAAAGAAGACAGGAAAGAGAGGAGTCAGCAAAAAAAGCTAAAGGGTCTTTTGAAAAATATTTAATTAAACCAAATGACACAACTCTTAGGGAGGAAAGTTATAATGAATCACCTTCCACCTCTGGAAAAACCAACCAGCTCCTACCTCAAGAATATGCTACAGAGAAAACAGATACTGAATCACCTTCTACTTCTGGGGGAATCATCCAGATCCAACCTCAAGAATGTCCTAGGAGGATAACAGCTATTGAACCGCCATCTACTTCTGCAGAAAACAACGAACGTCAACTGCAAGAATTTCAAAATAATTTCGTTGAAATGGACGTTGACGTTACAGATAATGCAGTGGAATTACTGCCGGAAAATTCAATCTCACCCAAAGTTACGCTTGATTATGCTGATCCAGCGTCTTGGGACACTCTAAATATTAATCGCCAAACTTTACGAACCATTTTAGTAGAGCATGGACCTGACCAAGTAAAAGGAAAATTTCCGAAGGGTGTGAATAACAGAAAATTTTCTGACTTTCATTATAGAAGGAGGCTTCCAAATGGTGAATATGTGTACCGAGACTATCTTCAATACTCAAAATCTACCGACAAAGTTTTCTGTTTTTGTTGTAAGGTGTTTGGCGGCATAAATGTCTCTTCTTCATTAGGCAAAAGTGGTTGTAATGACTGGCACAATATGTCGGCCCTCCTTGAAACGCACGAAACATCAAATGATCACCTTCAAAACTTTGAAAAATGGAAAACACTGAAAAAAGCACTTAAAAAAAATTTAACTGTTGACAATGTTTATGAACAAAAAATAAAACAAGAGGAAATTTACTGGCAGAAAATTCTAGAACGGCTGTTTGCTCTCGTCAAAACTCTTGGGTCCCAAAACTTGTCATTTCGCGGCACGACAGAAAAATTAGATGTTAATGACAACGGAAATTTTTTAAAATTTATTGAATATTTGGCCATGTTTGACCCAATAATGAATGAGCATCTAAGAAAAATCAAAAGTGATGTCAACAGGCACACTCATTACTTAGGGAAAAATATACAAAATGAGATGATTCAAACTTTAGCTAATGCAATAAATGCAGATATATTGTCCTCAGTACATACGGCTAAATATTTTTCTATTATTTTAGACTGCACACCAGATGTTAGTCACGTAGAGCAAATGACAATTATTATTCGATTTGTTGAACTACCAAAGTCATCTCTGGCATCCTCAACAGAAGTATCTAGTTATCATCAAGTACTTGTAAAAGAACACTTTTTGGGATTTGTGCCTCTCACTGAAAGTACCAGTGGTGAGTATATGACGGAAGTAGTTTTAGAAAAGTTAAAAGAGATTTCTTTGCCTGTAGAGAATATTCGTGGGCAAGGTTATGACAACGGAAGCAACATGAGAGGAAAAGAAAGTGGAGTTCAAAAGAGAATTTTAGATGTCAACCCACGTGCATTTTATGTTCCATGCTGCTCACACACTTTGAACCTTGTTGTGAACGATGCAGCTTCGTGCTGTGTAGAGGTTACTACTTTTTTCGATGTGGTTCAACGAACATATGTGTTTTTTTCGGCATCAACTCGACGATGGGATGTTTTGCGCCGTCATGTTCCAGCTTTGACATTAAAACCCTTAAGTGATACAAGATGGTCCAGTCGAATTGATGCACTAACGCCTCTGCGGTACCACTTGTCTCATGTGTGTGATGCTTTGGAGGAGATTTCTGAGGACACTTCTCTAAAAGGATCAAGTGGCAGTATTGCGAAGGTAGAAGCACTTGGATTACTTAAACACCTCTCAGACTTCAAGTTTATTGTTGCCCTTGTTACATGGCACAATATTTTATTTCAGGTAAACCTAACCAGTAAGATACTACAAGAAAAGGATTTGAGTCTCCAGAAAGCAGTTAGTCACCTGAAAAAAACCGAAGAGTTTTTGGTTACAGCCAGAAGTGATGTACAGTTTCAGAGAGTTCTGGTTGATGCTAAGGAAGTAGCAGAAGAAGTTGGAATAGAACCAATTTTTGAGAGGGAGAAGGTCCGAATAAGAAAAAAGAAGAAAATGTTTGATTATGAATCAACAGATGAATCAGCAAATGTTGCCAGTGACCCGTCAGAAAGTTTCAAGATTCAATTTTATTTTGCTCTTTTAGACACGGCTGCTAATGCGGTAAAAGAAAGATTTTCCCAGTTAAATACAGTATCTGGTGTCTTTGGATTTTTATACAACATTACTGATCTTAAAAACAAGACTACATCTGAGGTTAAGTCGATGTGCAACAACTTAGAAAAATCATTAGGAATTCAAAAAGATGGACGTTTAATTGAATCTGATATTGATGCTGTAGGACTGTGTTCTGAATTGAAAGCAATTTCTCATCATCTCATCGACTCTATATCAAGCCCTGAAGAAGTCCTAAACTACATTTACCAACACAACCTTGAGAATGGATTTCCTAACATATGTGTAGCACTTCGTATTTTGCTTACGATGCCACTTTCTGTAGCTAGTGCAGAACGGAGTTTTTCCAAACTTAAATTAATTAAAACCTATCTCCGCAGTACAATGTGCCAGGAGAGACTTGTAGGTCTGGCGACAATATCTATTGAAAGTGAGAGAGCAAGACAAGTAGACTTAAAAGTTCTCATTCAAGAATTTGCTAAGCAGAAAGCAAGAAAAGTGCCCTTAGGACTTTAGTTTTTAGCCAAGAAATACTGTTAATTTCTAATCTGTATTTAAAAGTGACTTTCAGTCCGAAGTTAATAGAACAGTAATCCAATAGCAAACAATATTGCAATATGTTAGTCAGTGTATTGTTTAAGACAGTGTTATAAAAGATTTGTAGACTAACTTTGAGTCTCCGTTTTTTATGATGAAAATTATATGTACAGAATTCAACTTTGACCCATTAAACCCATATGCCTTTGGTTAAAGTACGTCTTATGTAATTACATTTGCTTTTTATGAAATTAAAGTTTGTGTTATGTAAAATAGCAGTTATTTTATTTATATATCCCAGTCATTAATCAAAGGTTTATTAAATTAAATTAAATTATTAACATAACACAGAGTTGAAATACCGTGTCCCGGTAAAGTGCTAGTTGAACTTTTTCAACTGTAATGAGGGCGCAAAATTTGTTTTCGCCTAGGGCGCCGCAAACCCTAGGGCCGGCCCTGACTTCATGTGAAGTAGAAAGAAGTTTTTCCGTGTACCTATGCTTAAACAATTACAATCAGATATACCTACGACTGTTTTTCTGTAGAAAATTTAGAAAAACGTTTAACAATATATAATTTTAATAATAAGTGTAATAATCTGGAGTGTAATAATAAATAATAAAGAATGATAATAGATATAAAGAATAAAAAATGAATATAATGATGTAGGTTATAAAAATTTCAATAAATATTTTTTATGACTTTAGCATAAAATAAATATTTGTTTAGCAAATACCTCGACAGTCCATTGTCATCAAAAAAATAATTAAATACCTTCAAAACAAGGATTACTGCGTTTTTTATTTATATGCATTAAATGCATAAAAGCATATTTAAATGCACATTTCAACTGTTTTTTGTGCATATTTGCATGCATATTTTAGGGTTTTCTAAGTGCATATTTCCCGAGCTCTAGTAACAAGAAACATTTCAAATATAAATTTTATTAAATTTTGATTATATTAAATATAATAAAATATTATAAATTTTATAATAGTGAAAATATTTATAATTTCAAGTTTTCTGATTGGAAAAGATGTCTATAACTTTCGAAAAATCGCATGATTTTAGCAAATTATCCTCAATGCACAAAGTTGATAGGCGAGTTAACCAATCCTGTTTCATTGTAGATATCACAGCATTCTAGAAAAAAGGGAAAGAAAACTAAAGGATCTTTTCGTTTCTGCGACTGTCACCAGAAATGTGCAAAATATATGCTTAACGCAATAACGACGTTAGGAAATAATGATCTAATTTGAGATGTTTAATTTTATTACGTAAATCTATTGGAGAAATTGCAGCGAAAGATTCAAGGAAGGCGCAGCATAGGTAGAAGAAAAATGTCCTGGCAGAGGAATCTCAGAGAATGGTTTGGATCCAGCTTAACTAAACTCTTTCGGGCGGTAGTGTCAAAAGTTAGAATAGCAATGATGAGCGCCAACCTTCGTCGCGGAGATGGCACGTAAAGAAGAAGATTGGAGAAAGTTGCGATTTACCAATATTATCCTCGTATACCTCTCTCAAATGAAAAATTTCATCTCTCAATTCTTCACTGATGTCTTCTTTATAAAACATGTCAATTTTTTTGTTAATATTCTCGTCATCGTCATCTCGGAATGTCCACAAAATGTTAAATAGCGAATGAATTTCATTTGCCGCATTAAATATTCTGGTTAAATTGCTTATTATTTGACAATATTAAATAGTTGACAGCGAAATATTGCGTCAAGCTCAAAATTATCAGTCGCATCACTACTAGGCCCAGGAAATCATCAAAAAACCTCACAGGCTTCTTGCGCCGTTTTTCTTTATTTGATGTAAATTCTGGATTTATTCCATAAATTGCTGGTAACTAATTTAGATTCTTCAACAATGGAAGACCTGATCCCTTTAGATTCTGACCCCTTATATTCTTCAATCAATTTCTGATTTTTTGTAAATCTTCTAGAAGCCCTGATATATTTTTAATCTCCATATCCATAGTTATCTGACTGCATTGCAGCATTTGACTTCTGTAATTTATTGCTGTTAAAATTTTACACCAAATCAACTAAAGGTCATGTTAAATATAGCCGAGGATTAATTAAACGTATTATGGACATAAAGTGAAGAGCAAAAAAACGGGAAAAATTACGTCTTTGGTCTGGTCATCGCAGGGCCCCGGTAAAATATACCGGCTGTACCGCCCTCTCTGCGGCCCTGCTTATACATTGGCGAAGCTACGGGGGATAGGTTCATGAAAATTACACCATAAACACACAAATTCAACCCATAGGAAAATTAACCTTTAACTACACGCGCTGGCGTATTTTGTACGCCAGATATAAGAATTCTACTGCAAATATATTTAAAAAAATATATTTAAAAATTTAATTTTTGACGTTGTTTATCTATCTAACCTATCACTGGAATGTCCTTTACAATTGGTTTTAGTTTCATTATAATCGGCGTTCTGGGAATTTCGTAATTTACAGTTTATTATTTGTTGTTAATTGACAGTTAAGTAACAAATCAAGATGTTCTGCTGAAGATGGGGAAGGAATGCGAAGTCATAAAAACCATACAAACGAAAAAACTGGAATATCTAGGCATTGCAGCATTTGACTTCTGTAATTTATTGCTGTTAAAATTTTACACCAAATCAACTAAAGGTCATGTTAAATATAGCCGAGGATTAATTAAACGTATTATGGACATAAAGTGAAGAGCAAAAAAACGGGAAAAATTACGTCTTTGGTCTGGTCATCGCAGGGCCCCGGTAAAATGTACCGGCTGTACCGCCCTCTCTGCGGCCCTGCTTATACATTGGCGAAGCTACGGGGGATAGGTTCATGAAAATTACACCATAAACACACAAATTCAACCCATAGGAAAATTAACCTTTAACTACACGCGCTGGCGTATTTTGTACGCCAGATATAAGAATTCTACTGCAAATATATTTAAAAAAATATATTTAAAAATTTAATTTTTGACGTTGTTTATCTATCTAACCTATCACTGGAATGTCCTTTACAATTGGTTTTAGTTTCATTATAATCGGCGTTCTGGGAATTTCGTAATTTACAGTTTATTATTTGTTGTTAATTGACAGTTAAGTAACAAATCAAGATGTTCTGCTGAAGATGGGGAAGGAATGCGAAGTCATAAAAACCATACAAACGAAAAAACTGGAATATCTAGGCCACATAATGAGAGGAGAAAAGTACTCTCTGCTCAGACTCATCATCCAAGGAAAAATCTCGGGAAAGAGAAATGTGGGACGTAGGAGGATTTCCTGGTTGCGAAATTTAAGAGAGTGGTATGGGTGCAGTTCAATACAGTTGTTCAGAGCTGCAGCCAACAAAGTTAAGACTGCTGTGATGGTAGCCAACCTCCGATAGGAGACGGTACTGCAAGAAGAAGATTTGTTGTTTCCGGTGGTGGACAATATACGCCACGATTATAGTAATATAAGTACATCTTTCAATTGTTTTTTAGTCATTATGGCACAAAATATATTTTTATTTATGAACAATACCTTTTCTCATTTCAAAATCACATTTCAAAAAAAATTTTATTAGTAATTTTATTTGACATGGAATCAGATTCCAGTTATAAATCCCAATTGGCTTACTGAGAAGGAACTCCAAGTATTCGCTGATGCCGAATAAGGTTTATAAAAAACAACTAAGTGTATTTTTTCAAAAAAAAAATAAACAAATCCGCTGTTTTTAAGTGTATTTTATGTTATGTTAGGTATGTTATAACTTGATGCGCGGGTAGTTAAAGGTTAAAGGCCGCGTCTCACCATCAAATAATTTGATCAAACAGTTTGAGCAAACTTGACGTACGTGAGGAAGTACGTCAAAGTGACGTCACAATTGCAGTTTTTTTGAAATTCTAAAAATCTGTGCCCTCACTATCAGTCTAGTTTGATCAAATTTTTTGTATTGACTTGTCTAACTTGTTT